>NC_080686.1:8205914-8508944 GCF_030445035.2 Dasypus novemcinctus | reverse complement strand
TGTAAATGCATTATCTTCCCCCCAGCATGGGACATGACTCCTGGGGATGAGCTTCCCTGGCACTGAGGGATTACTACCAACCACTACCTGGCGAAGCAACTAGAAAGAGACCTCGAATAAAAGGGTCAAATTAGGCCAGCAGAATATCTCAGCCTACATGTAGGATCATGTGTTAAAAACTGCTTTTTGACCTTGAATAAAAGGGGTAAATGGCAAAGACAAATGAATTTATATGGATTAGAGTCTTCCAAAAAGACCTGGGAGGTCATCAGAGGGGACCCGCTTATGCACACCTCAGCAGGACTCCAGAAAAAGCCAAAGTAGATACAACCCTACGTACTGGTTCTCCTGAAGGCTACAGAGAACCACAGGGTATATGGTCATGGCAGATGGATTTGGAGTTCTGTGCCATGTCCAAGGGCCCTACTTTGGAATTTGTGCTCTTGAGTGTGATGGAGCTGGACTCATATGTGAGTTTTCTACACATGCCTCTTCTGTCACTTTTACTGAATCTGTAGTTGGCACTAGGGATGGTGTATACACAGGAGACTTGAATTTCTGGACTACTGATGTGCCAGCTGGGCCCTGAGCCTCAGCAGAGTGGCGACTCCTACTCTCTAGTTTGTTGGTCTTACCCAGGTCAGCTAACAGGGATGGTTAACCGCCATACCAGGGAATGAAGAGTGCCTACAACTGCAAGCAGAAGAATTGCATCCATCATCCATGTGGAATCTAAGCCCCTTTTGATCTACAGGTGGAGTGGACATCATCATCCCAGGGTCCACAAAATGAAGGAATAAAATATGGACTAGAATGGACTGATATCCTACTATAAAACTATTTTGATGAGTAACTGAAGAAATTTTAGCTTCAAGGTGGAAAAAGTGGCCACAGTATTTGCTGAGGGCAGGGAGCGGGTAGAAGAGATGTGATGTGGGGGCATTTTGGGATTTTGAGTTGTTCTAAAAGATATTTCAGGGTCAGATGCTGGACTTTATATATCCCGCCAGAACCCACTGAATGTACTGGGGGCGAGTGTGAACTACAGGGTAAACTATTATCTACGTTGAGCAGCAGTGCCCCAAAATGTGTTCACCGAGTGCAATGAGTATGCCACATTGATGGGGAGGTTGTTGGAGTGGCAGGAGTGGGTTGGGGGGGGGGGTGGTCTATGGGAACCTCTTATATTTTTTAATGTAACATTTTTGTGATGTATATATCTTCAAAAAATACAATTTACAAAAATGATGAGGTGGGGGAGTGGGGATTGTGTTATATGGGAACCTCTTATGTTTTTTGCTTTTTTTATATTTTTTAATGTAATGTTCCTTGTGATCTATTAACTTTAATTAAAAAAAGAAAAAGAAAAAAAATTCCAAAAAAAAAAAGAATGGAGTGATGCAGATGTGGCTCAACATGGGAGGTGCTGAGTTTGAGTCCTGGTGCTTCCAAAAATAAGATGAGCACATTCCACGTCCTCCTCCATTGAGCTAGAAGCCATCTCCCACCACAGTGAGCTAGAAGCTGTCTCCCACCCCAGCAAGCTAGAAGCCACCTCCTGCTGCAGTGAACTAGAAGCCACTTCCCACTCCATTGAGCTAGACTCTATCCCCACCCCTATGTGCTACTCTGCCCACACCGCAACAAGCAGAAGCACAAGCCAGGAGATACTCCAGTCTACAGTGAACAGATGTGGCTCATTCTATTGGGCACTTGCCTCTCATGTGGGAGGTCCCAGGTTCAGTTTCCAGTGCCTCCTGGAAAAGGTGAGGAAACAATGTGCAAACAGACAAGCAAATCATCTGGGGGGAAGGGAGGATAAATAAAGAAAAAATTGAAAAGTAAATTAAATAAATCTTTTTAAAATATGAGGGTGAGTTCAAAGTCTTCACAAAAAAAGGAAAACTCATAGAATATGTCACCAAAAGACCTGAATTATAAGAAATACTAAAAGGAAAGCTGCAGCTTGAAAGGAAAAAACAAGGATGAGAGATTTAGAGAAGAGTGTAGAAATGAAGGTTATTAGAAAGGGTAAATTAAAGGGTAAAAGATAAATTATAGTACAATATGACAACAGAAAGTTCTAGGTTAAAATGAAGTAATGCCTTTACAGTAATAACATTGACTGTTAATTGCTTGAACTCCCCAGTCAAAAGGCACAGACTGATAGAATGCCTTAAAAAAAAACATGAGCCATCTATGTTGTCTGCAAGAGACTTACCTCACCTCAGACATAAGGACACAACAAGGTTAAAAGTGAAAGGTTGAAAAAAGGTATTCCATGCAAATAGTAACCAAAAGGAGCTGGAGTTGCAATACTAATATTGGGCAAAATATATTTTCAATGCAAAATTTTATAATGGATGAAGAATGTCATTATACTATAATAAAAGTTGCAATTCAACAAAAAGAAAAACTATTCTAAACATTTTATGTTCCTAACCTCAGTGACCCAAGATACATGAGGCATACACTGGCAAATCTCAAGTGATAAATACACCACTCTCAGTATTGGATAGAACATCTGGACAGAGGATAAATAAAGAAACAGAGAACTTGAATAATATGATAAATGAACTAGATCTAACAAACAACTACAGAGTGTTGCACCCCAAAACAGCAGGATATACATTCTTTTCAGGAGTCCATGGTCCTTCTCCAAAAAAGACCATATGTTGGGTCACAAGACAAGTCTCAAATAAATTTAAAAAGATTGAAATTATACAAAACAGTTTCTCTGATCATAATGGAATGAAGCTGGAAATCAACAATATACAGAAAAAAGGAAAATCCATAAATATTTGGAGACTATACAAAACACTCTTACACAATCAGTGGGTCAAAGAAGAAGTTGCAAGGGAATTCAGTAAATATCTTGAGTTGAATGAAAGTGAGAACAGAACATATCAAATCCTATGGGGCACTGCAAAGTTCCCTCGAATTTATAGCCCTCAATGTTTACATTAAAATGGAAGAAAGTCCTAAATTGATTATCTAAATGCACACATGGAAGAACTAGGAAAAGAACAGCAAAACTAATCCCAAACTAAACTGAAGGAAAGAAATACTAAAGATCAGAGCAAAAATAAATGAAATCGAGGACAATAACAACAACACAAAAAAACAATAGAGAGAATCTACAAAACCAAAGTTGGTTCTTTGAGATGATCAACAAAATCAACAAACCCTTAGCTAGACTGACAAAGAAAAAAAAGAAACAAGACACAAATAAAATCAGAAATGTGAGAGGTGCATTACTACTGACACTGTAGAAATAAGATAGACCGTAAGAGGATACTTTGAACAATTTAATGCCAAAAACTGGAAATTGTAAATGAGATGGACAAATTCCTAGAAACACATGAACCACCTATACTGACTTTAAAAGAAACAGAAGACCTCAACAAACCAATCGCAAGTGAAAGATTGAAGCATTCATCAAAATCCTCCCATAGATGAAATGCCCAGGGCCAGGTGGCTTCACAGGTGAATTCTACCAATCATTTAAAGATGAATTAATACTTATCTTGTTCTTCAAAAAAACTGAACATGAAAGAATGCTACCAAACTCATTCTAGGGTGAAGCTGACATCACCCTAATACCAAAACTAGATAAAGATACTATGAAAAAAGAAAATTAGAGACCAATATCTCTAAAGAATATATATGTAAAAATCCTCAATAAAACACTTGGAAACAGAATCCAAAAGCACATTAAAGAATTATGTATCACAATTAAGTCTGTTTTATCTCAGATTTGCAAAAGTGGGGCAACACAAGATAATCAGTTAGTGTAATAAACCACATTGATAAATAGAAGAAAAATCACACAATCTTCACTATTGATGCAGAAAAGGCATTTGACAAAATACAGCACCCTTTCTTGATAAAACACCCCAAAAGATAGGAATAAAAGGAAACTTTCACAATGTGGTAAATTGCATATATTAAAAACCTACAGGGAGCATTGTACTCAATGGTGAAAGACTGAAGACTTTCCTGCTGAGATCAGGAACAAGACAAGGATGCCCACTGTCACCATTATTATTCAATATTGTGCTAGAGGTTCTAGCTAGAGCAATTGGGGTAGACAAAGAAGTAAAAAGCACCCAAATAGGGGGGAAAAAGTAAAACTTTCACAGTGTGCAGAGGACATGATTCTATATCTACAAAATCCTGAAAAATCGACAACAAAGCTATGAGAATGAATAGACAAATTCAAAAAAGTGACTGGATATAAGGTTAATAAGCAAAAATATTTAGTGTTTCTGTACACTACTGATTTGCAATCTGAGAAGGAAACAGTAAAAGAATTCCATTTATAAGAGAGATTAAAACAATCAAATACTTAGGAGTAAATTTAACCAATGACATAAAGGATCTGTATCCAGAAAACTACAAAACACTGCTAAAAGAAACCAAAGAAGACTTAAATAAATGGAAGTATTTTCTCTGTGCATGGATTAGAAGACTAAATATTGTTAAGATGCCAATTCTACCCAAACTGACTTACAGATTCAATGCAATCACAATAAATATTCCAATAGCTATTTTTGCAGAATTTGAAAAGTGAGTAATTAAATTTATTTGGAAGGGTAAGGGATCCTTTAGAGCAAAAAATATCTTTAAAAAGAACAAAGTTGTAGAACTTTCACTTCCTGACTTTAAAGCATATTGCTTAGCTACAGGGGTAAAAACAGTGTGCTACTGGCATAAGGATAGGCAGATTAACCAATGGAACCAAATCAAGAATTCAAAAATTGACCCTCACATCTACAGCCAAGTGATTTTCTTCTTTCCCTCCCCATTTCCCTCCCCTGCCTCCGCCCTGCTGTTTTTGCGGTCTGTGTTCATTTACTGTGTGATCTTCTGTATCTATTTCTCTTTTTGTCTTCTCTTCTCTTTTTCCTCTAGGATTCACCAGGTTTCAATCCTGGGGACTTCTGATGTGGAGAGAGGTGTTCCCTGTCAATAGTGCCACCTCAGTTCCTGGTCTCTGCTGCGCTTCACCTTGACTCTCCCCTTTCTCTCTTTTGTTATGTCATCACCTTGTTGCTTTACTCACTTGTGTGGGCTCTGGCTCACCATGCAGGCCCTTGACTTGCTGCATGGGCACTTGGCTCATCACACATGCACTGGCCCCCCCATGCCGGTACTCACACGGGCACTTGGCTTGCCATGTGGGCACTCAGCTCGCCATGCAGGCACCCACATTGTCACTCAGCTCACTGAACAGGCACTCCACTCACCATGTGGGCACCCACATTGGCACTTGGCTTGCTGTGTAGGCACTCAGCTCACCATGTGGGTACTTGGCTCATCATGTGGGCACTTGGCTCACCACATGGGCACTGGCTCACTGTGTAGGCATGCTTTCTCTTCTTTTTCAGCAGGAGGCCCCAGGGCCCCAGGTCCTCCCATTTGGTAGGCAGAGGCCTTATCACTTGAGCCACATCTGCTTCCCTCAAGTGATTTTTTTTTAAGATTTATTTTTCATTTATTTCTCTCCCATTACCCCTCCCCCCATTGTCTGCTTTCTGTGCCACTCACTGTATTCTTCAGTGTCTGCTTGCATTCTTGTCAGTGGCACCAGGAATCTGTGTCTCTTTTTGTTGCATCATCTTGCTGCGTCAGCTCTCTGTGTGTACAGCGCCACTTCTGGGCAGGCTGCACTTTTTTTTTTGCACTGGGCGGCTCTCCTTACAGGGCGCACTCCTTGCGTGTGGGGCTTCTCTACCTGGGGGACATCCCTGTGTGGCACGGCACTCCTTGTGCACATCAGCACTGCACATGGGCCAGCTCATCACATGGGTCAGGAGGCCCTGGGTTTGAACCTTGGACCTCCCAAGTGGTAGGCAGATGCTCTATCCATTGAGCCAAATCCGCTTTCCCTCATGTAATTTTTGACAAGATGTTAAGTCTACCAACCTGGGACAGAACAGTCTATTCAACAAACGGTGCGGGAGAACTGATAGCCATATCATATATTAGATAGCCATATTCTAAAGAAAGAAGACTACTATATTATACCTTATACAAAAATTAATGCAAAAGAGATCAAGGACTTAAATATAAAAATAAAACCATAAAGCTCCTGGAAGAAAATATAGGAAAACATCTTCAGGATCTTGTGGTAGGTAGTAGTTTCTTAAACCTTATGCCCAAAGCACAAGCAACAAAAGAAAAATAGATACATGGGACCTCCTCAAAATTCAACACTTCTGCACCTTAAAGGACTTTGTCAAAAGAGTGAAAAGGCAGCTGACTCAATGGGAGAAAATATTTGGCAATCACATATCTGATAAGGGTTTAATTTTCATGATATATATGGAGATCATGCAACTCAACAATAAAAAGACAAAAGGATCTTATTAAAAAATGGCCAAAAGACTTGAAGAGACAACTGTCCAAAGAAGAAATACAAATGGTGAAGAAATGCATGAAAAAATGTTCAACATCACTAGTGATTAGGGAAATGCAAATCACAACTACAATGAGGGAAGCAGATGTGGCTCAAATGATAAGGCCTCCACCTACCATATGGGAGGACCCAGGTTCGATCCCTGGGGCCTCCTGGTGAAAAAAAAAAAACAAGAGAAAGCATGCCTGCACAGTGAGTCAGTGCCTGCTTGATGAGCTGAGTGCCTGCACGTTGAGTCAAGTGCCTGTGTGGGTACCCATGCAGTTAGTCAAGTGCCCATGTGAGTGTCTGTGTGGTGAGCTGAGCACCCATGCAAGTGGCTGTGTGGTGAGCCAGTGCCAGTATAGCAAGCTGGTACGCACATGGTGAGCAAAGTGTCTGCACAGCAAGGCTAGTGCCCACGTGGTGAGCTGAGTGCCCGCACAGTGAGCCAGTGCCCGTGCAAGTGAGTCACACAGCAAGATGATGACACAACAAAAGAGAAATGAAGGGGAGAGTTAGGTGAAACACAGCAGAGTCTAGGAAATGAGGTGGCACAATTGACAGAGAACCTTTTTCCATATCAGAGGTCCCCAGGATTGAATCCCAGTGAATCCTAGGAGAGAAAGATGAGAAGAGAAGATGAAAAGAGAAACAGATACAGAAGTTCACAGAGCAAATGAACAGACATCAAAAACAGCAGGGGAGGGGGAGGGGAAGAAAAAATTGAGTGTGGAATTAAACAGGGTTCAGAATTAAACCTTAAAAAAAGACTGCAGTGAGATATCATTGCACACCTATTAGACTGGCCTTTATTAAAAATTTGGAAAACTGTAAATGTTGGAGAGGATGTGAAGAGATAGGAACACCTATTCTCTCTTTGTGGGAATGTAGATGGTACAGCCACTGTGGAGGACTGTTTGGCAGTTCCTAAGGAAGTTGAATATAGACTTGCCATGGGACCTGGCTGCCAGGTATATACCCAGAAGAACTGAGAGCAGTGACACAAATAGGTATCTCCACACCAATGTTCATAGCAATGGTATTTACAATAGCAAAGTTGGAAACAACCCAGTTGTCTGTCAACTGCAGAGTGGATAAACAACTTATGGCATATACACATGATGGAATATTATGCAGTAGAAAGAAGAAATGAAGTTGTGAAACATATGACAACATGGATGAACCTTGAGGATATTATGTTGAGTGAAGTAAGTCAGACACAAAAGGACAAATACTGTATGATGGCCCTATTTTGAACTAAGTATATTATGTGAAATATAAATATATTATGTCAAATATGAATATGGTTAGAATTGGCTATATAATGCAGTATTTCTTTGAAGCTGAATAAACATAAGTTAATATTACAAAATGTTAATATCAAGCAAAAAAATTATACTAAGTGAAGGAGACCAAACACGGAGTCAATTTATATAAAATGTAAATATAAATAAATTCAAAAAGATGAAATGAGATTAGTGGCTATGTTAGTCTGAGGAAGGAATGGTAAGGGGTGTGGAATCTTTCTTTTTGGAATAATGAAATTGTGCTGAAATTTTTGAGATGACAAATGTACTGTTATTATACTAAAAACCATTGACTACATACTTGGATAGAATAGCCCGAAACAGCATCTATACACAGGGGGGAGAAGCATACAGAGATCAAGAAGTGACGAATTTTCCCATTTGTCTGTTTTTTTTGTTTATTATTACTGAAATAATAAAAATGCTCTAATAATGATTGAAGTGATAAACATACAACTATGTGATTATACCAAATAACATTGTATACTTTGGATAATTGTATGCTTTATTAATATGTATCAGTAAAATTGATTTGTTTTTTAAAAAAATTCTAGGTAGCAGATGAGACTCAAGCAATTGAATGTCTGATTCCCACAAGGGAGGTCCCCGGTTCAGTTCCTGCTGCCTCCTAAAAACAAAAAAAGAAACAACTAGCAAACAAATAAAAAAACCAACTCAGAGGAACTGATGTAGCTCAGGGGTTAAGCACCAACTTCCCATATACAAGGTCCCAGATTCATTTCCCAGCCCTGCTACCTCAAAGAAAAAAAATTCTATATACCTTACATACGTAAGTTACCAAAATGATTTTAGAAACTGTCTCTAAACATTTTATAACATATAATTACCATCTAAATCAAACATGTCAGAATAAATGACTCAATTCAGTTAAATGCAAACTTAATTTTCCTTTTTTCATTTTAAACACTTAATAAATGTAACATTAGCATATTTGATCAGTAAATCTGTATAAATTTAGGGAGAGCATACTTATGTAAAACAAAATTGTCAGAAATATTTTTTTCAGTTTATTATTTTGTCAGTATTTCAGTGAAAAAATATTTATGAAACATTTACAAAGACATTTTTTGAAACAGCTCTTTGAAGTAAGTTAGGGGGCTGGTTGCTATCAGGGCTAAGCCATGGTTTAATTGCATGCTTACAAAGGCAGCCAACTTTTTTCTTTTATCTTTTTATACAATTATTTTGTTGAAAATTACTAAACTTTAGCAGCACTAATGTATTAATGTGGCTATCCAGGTTCAATTAGAATTAGCATGGAAACTGAACAAAAAAAATGGATGTTCTTAAGTTTTTTATTATTATTCCTTGTTTTTTTCCTAAATAATATAGTGAAACAATAGAAATGAAACTATGAAAGCACATTTTGTACTAGCAGATTTGTTGCAGTACTTAAAACACCTTAGTTAAGTCACCTTAAACATACCAGTTAGCATACATTAAAACAGTAATACAGGTTTTAAACAAAGATTAATGGCACATATAGGTATTATTACACTGTTGAAGAAAAGAAGGTAATGTATGCAATTTAATTTTACATGAATTTTGAAACTTATGAAGGTATTTCGTCTTTACAGTTTTGTTAAATCCTTTGTAATTAGGTATATATACAAATTTAATTTATACAAAGCTTGGAGAGAAGTTTTTTCCTTAAATGATTACTCTTAATTATTAAATAAAAAGCATTTAAAATATTTATTTTAGATTATACTCTATTTTTACTCTAAGATTCTCAGATTGCAGTGTATTGAAAAATCACCTTAGATTTTTCAGTTTTATGTAAATTTTTGCATGACTTTTACCAGCAGTCCTGTAAATTAATTGGCAAAAGTTTGTATATCTAGGCTTATACATCTGAATGATAAGATTGAATTCTATTTTTTTAAAGATTTATTTATTTCTCTCCCCCCCCCCCATTGTCTGTTCTCTGTGTCCATTTGAGGTGTGTTCTTCTGTGCCTGCTTGCATTCTTGTCAGCGGCACTGGCAATCTGTGTCTCTTTTGTTGCATCATCTTGCTGCCTCAGCTCTCCATGTGTGTGGTGCCACTTCTGGGCAGGCTGTGCTTTTTTCATATGGGGCGGCTTTCCTTACGGGGCGCACTCCTTGTGTGTGGGGCTCCGCTATGCAGGGGACACCCCTGTGTGGCATGGCACTCCTTGTGTGCATCAGTACCATGCATGGACGGGCTCACCACATGAGTCAGGAGACCCTGGGTTTGAAACCTGGACCTCCCATATGGTAGGTGGATGCTTTTCAGTTGAGCCAAATCTTCTTCCCATGATTGAATTCTTTATAAGTTGCACTGAATCTTCATTAGGAGTTGGGAAATATTATTATTATAGAAAGGGAGTTAAATTAAGTTAGAACCCAGAGGGAGAAGACAGAGGATTTTAAAGAGCACCAGAAGCTCAGCTTTTCCAATTTCGGGGACTCTAAGAGTATTAATTTGTTTTTAAGCCTTTTGGATAGAGTGCTCTTAAGAATTTTTATTTGTTAATTTAATATTACCATTCAGAGGTAGAAAAATATATATTAAACAGAGAGACACAAAGCACAGAAACACAGAAGTACAGAAATATAAACTTACTGTTTCTCATAGTAAGTCTAGAGAAACAGTAAAGGAACAGAAACAGCAAAAGAAGAGAATTCTCTTACCTAATGCTGAAAACAGGCCAGAAACAGAGGCCAGGACAAAGGTTCTGACCAGACCTTAGCTCAACAGATGGATTTTGGCCTCAAATGTGATGTGGCAGGAGTTCAGAGATCCATAGGGGCTAGCCAGGTGAGCCGGGGAAGGATCCTGGAGAGGATGGAATGGAAAGGATTCATCTCTGAGGAGTCAGAGGCATCCTCCCAGCATCCACCTTCAGATCCCACTTCTGTATGCCAAGTACTGTTGTGCTGAAAATAAAATAGACTTACAAAAGGGGGTGCGGAGCAAGTTTATTGAGCTAAAGGTGTGTTGGGGTTCAAAAGTGGGAAGGGTCTTGTCCAGCAAGACTCAAGTGCATGAAGAAAGCACACGCATACATGGCAGTTGTATGGTTAAAGAAGCTCTTTTTCTATTAGTTTCTATTAGTTTCTCAGATTCTAGCTATGATGTAGAATTAACAAGTGATATTGACTTATGGATTTGTTTTCCTAGTTAATCATAAGCATTTCCAACCTGGTACAGCTTGTAATTAAATGTCTTATTGTGTTTACAGCAGGCTATGTTCTGAATGTTACAGTTGCTTTCATCCTCTTGTATACTTAACAAATTTTCCTGGGTTTACATGACTTACAAGGCTTCCCATGATGGCACCAATATGCTCTAGGCTTTTCTGACAGCCAGGGTTAGCTATCTCAGTCGAGCTGTTAGGGCCTCACAGAGATAGCCTGGTTCACCATATTTCCTCCTTTTTTGTTTGTTAGATGAGTTAGAAACATCTATTTTCACAAATTTGTATCATAGATAAAGAATGGTTGCAATCACTAATATAATGAAAGCAGATTGTATCCAATTGTGTATATTAAGATGTGGAAGCCAATTGGAAGGGGAGAAGCATTGTTAATAGCTGGCAAGGAAAAGGCAAACTGAAGGCAGTCTTGCGCAGCTAAAGGAATAGTAAAGAAACAATCTTTCAAGTCAATAATGATTAGAGGCCAATTTTTGGGGATCAAAGTGGGGTTAGGGAAACCTGGTTGTAAGGCTCCCATGGGTTGAATAATATTGGTAATTTGTCTAAGATGACAAATAAGTCTCCATTTTCCAGATTTCTTTGGTATAACAAAAATAGGAGTGTTCCAAGGATGGTGGGACACTTCTAGGCAAGCAATGGCTAATTGTTCTTTTACCAGTTGATGAGCATGATAAAGTTTCTCCTCTGGTAAAGGGCACTAATCAACCCATACAGCTGTTAGAGATCCAGTAAGGGGCAGAGGAGTTAACTGGTCAGTGACCATCATCAAAAATGCAGAATGGTGATCTTGGCATTCCACTGGGATAGTCTCTTCCCCACAAATTAACAGGGATGGGGACAACATAAGGTTGAAAACGTCCTTGTTGTCCCTCTGGCCCAGTTACCTGTAACAGCATAGAACTACACTGTGTAGCTGTTGAGCCTCCAATTCCTTGCAAAGGAAAGGAGCCAGATTCTTTAGGCCAGGCAGATGGCCAAAAGGACTCTGAAATAACCGATACATCAGCTCCCATGTCAACTAGCCCAGGAAACTCTATGCCATTTATGGATATTGTTAGCATAGGATTATTCTGCTGTAGGGCTTGAGTCCAGAATTGTTGGACAGTGGTACTGCCAAAGCCCCCAGCCTGATCTTTAGACTCTGATTTGATAGGAGGCATAGGAAGTAGCAAAAGTTGCATGATACGCTGCCCCTTTGGAACAATTTGAAACACATTGGAACTAAGCATAGTTTTTATTTCTCCTGTATAATCATTATCAGTAACACAAGGGTGAACAGTGAGCCCATTAATTGTAGTACTGGGTCATCCTTATGAGACCGAAAGGGTAAGGACCAACTCAATTAAAAAAAAATCTTTTTTTTAAATTAAATTGTCTTTCTTTCTTGGGGGGGAAGGGAAGCAACTCAATCTTATTCTGTTCTTTCATTTATTTATTTTAAATTATTTATTTATTTATTTCCCCACCACCCACCCACCCCCACCCTGCAGTTGTCTGGTCTCTGTGTCCATTCACTGTGTGTTCTTCTGTGTCCGCTTCCATTCCTGTTAGCAGCCTGGGAATCTGTGTCTCTTTGCTGTGTCATCTTGCTGCATCAGCTCTCCGTGTACGTGGCACCACTCCTGGGCAGGCTGCACTTTTTCCACGCTGGGCAGCTCTCTTTATGGGGCACACTCCTTGTGCGTGGGTCCCCCCACGTGGGGGACACCTCTGCATGGCAGAGCATTCCTTTTGCACATCAGCACTTTGCATGGGCCACTCCACATGGGTCAAGGAGGTTCTGGGTTTGAACTGTGGACCTCCCATGTGGTAGGCAGATGCTTTATTCATTGAGCCAAGTCCGCTTCCCTTATTCTGTTCTTCTAAGGTCAGAGATTGAAGATCAGGCATTTCCCAAAATGCCTGAGGTCTGCTCCAGTATGTTTTGGGAGCGCTGGGAGTGCCACTACTCCAGGCATTTCCCGATAGGGGTACAGCTGATATACCCCCTCTTTTAAGGCTTCTTTTAAACATTTTTGCATTTGGGGAACAAAATTATGATCACATTCAGAGATATCTCTCTCAAGTACAGAGGCTTTAGGAAGTACTTCTTTGGGAGTCTCAGGGGCTGAAGGTGCCAGTAAGACTCACATGGCTCAGGATCAGAATCCAATTGTACTGGCTCAAGGGCAGATTTAATTAAACCCCAGAGAACTAAATGCTCAACTGTAACCTCTCCTCCTGCTTCATGATGATAGTTCAATTTCTCACCCACCTTTTTCCAGTCTCACAAATCTAGGCTCCTTTTGCTGGGAAACCAAGGACAATAATCAAAGAGACACTGGAAAAAAGACACAAGTTGCTCCTGTGCGACCTTAGCTCTGGCAGCTTTGAGTAGCTGCTGCAAACCTTAAGAAATTTTGACTGTTCCTCAGATGACTGTGTTCCCATAGTTAAAACAAGTTGTAGACGTGAATTGCCCTGCTTCCCTTACCAGGAATGTAAGACCAGTCAGTATCCCTCCTTGTCCTCATCACTGCATCAAGTCCCTGTTCAGGTGCCACTTGTTAGGGTTCAAAAGTGGGAAGAGCCTTGTCCAGCAAGACTCAGATGGATGAAGGAAGCACACGAATACATGGCAGTTGTGTGCTTAAAGAAGAAGCTCTTTTTTCATTAGTTTCTACCAGGTATATATCATTTTCAGATTCCAGCTATGACATAGAATTAATAACTGATCATGACTTAGGGATTTGTTTTCCTAGTTAATCATAAGCATTTCTAACCTGGTACAGCTCCTGATTAAATGTCTCATTGTGTGTTTGCAGCAGGCTATGTTCCGAACGTTACAGTTGCTTTCATCCCCTTGTGTACTCAACAAATTTTCCTGAGTACTACATGACTTACAAGGCTTCCTATGACGGCACCAGTACACTCCAGGCTTTTCTGACAGTCAGGGTTAGCTATCTCACCTGAGCTGTTAGGGCCTCACAGAGACAGCCTGGTTCACCACAAAGTTGCATTAATGTAGAAACATCCCCAAAAGAGGTTTCTGCTCAAAAGTGTCTCCTGGGGGAGCAGCTTATGTGGCTGCTTGAAACAAAGGGAAGGCATGGAGGAATGGGGAGGGAAAAGGCAGACATGAATTGTGGTTAGTACCTGAGCTCCGAGGATGATGTGAACTATTGGACTCCCGTGATTGTGGATTATTTGGGTGGGGTGTGCTTGAGAGCCAGTTCATTAATTTGCAAGCAGGATGTTGGTATAAGATTGTGGCCATCTGGTGAAGCTCAACACTTTGCTGGTGTCAGCCTGATCTCTTTGCTTGTTCTTTCTTTGGGCAGGGGCAGGGGTCTTTATCAGCACTGCAAAGGATCATTGGTATGTTAGCCAGCTGTAGTTAACCTGTTTCTCCTTTGTAATCCACTGGATAAAATGGAAGCTCAAGACAGTTCCAGCTGGTAGAGAAGGATGGAGCTGGGAATAGGGCAGTTGGTGGGAACCCTCAGCAGCTGCGGCCACTGTACCACCACCGCCTCTTGGCTCTAGTAGGATAGGAGGTGTGAGTCCTGGGTGCATCGCTACAGGAGGGTCAGGGATGGGAAGACTATGGCAGATACAGATAAACTCAGCCTCAATAGCATCATCCAACGGCTGCTGGAGGTAAGAGTCCAAGCCTGGTAAGAATGTCCAGCTACAGGAGAATGAACTCAGAGGACTGGGCTTAAAGTCTCGTGAGATCTTTCTCAGTCAGCCTATCCTAGAAGAACTTGAAGCACCACTCAAAACACGTTGTGATTTCCATGGGCAATACTATGATTTGCTTTGACTTTTTCAGTACAGTAGTTTCCCACCAGAAAGCAACTATCTGTTTCTCAGGGACTAGGTGGACAGAGGGAAGCAATCGTTGGTGACTATCTGCCTCTTAATGGCCTACAAAATCAAATATCCTGAGAATTTCTTTTTTCTCCAAGGAAACCACGAATGTGCCAGCATCAATTTTATGATGAATGTAAAATATAACACAACGTTAAACTATGGAAAACTTTCACAGACTGCTTTAACTGTTTACTAGTAGGAGCCATCATGGATGAGAAAATATTCTGTTGTCATGGAGGCTGATCACCAGATTGTCAGTCTATGGAGCAGATTCAGAAATTATTATGCGAACAAGTGATATAACCAGTTCAAGGTCTTCTTTGTGATCTTTTGTGGTATGACCCTGATAAATGGCTCTGGGGTGAAAATGACAGAGGAATGTCCAACACATTTTGTGCAGAAGTGGTTGCAAAATTTCTCCATAAGCATGATTTGGATCTTATATGTACAACCCATTAGGTGGTTGAAGATGGCAGTTGATCACTCTGCTTTTTGCACCCAATTATTGTGGAGAGTTTGACAGTGCAGGTGCCCTGCAGTGTGTGGATGAAATGCTAATGTGTTCTTTTCACATTGTAAAGCCTGCAGAGAAAAAGAAGCCACTGGACCTGTACCACCACCAAGGGGTATGATCAAAAAGCAAGCATAGAAATAGATGTCAGTTTGAAACTGTCTAGATGGGACTTGTAACATATAGTATATAACCTTCATTTAAAAAACTGTAATGTAAACTGGTCAGCTTCCTCAAAATGCTGTGTTTGAAGGGCTCTACCTCCTACCAGTTTTGACTTAATGAGTGGAATTTGTTGGTAATAACAGCAAATGAAAGACTTTTCCATTCCTAAGAATAGTATTTTGTTTTTAATTCTCTATTCCTTGTCAAACTTCCATTATGGTATTAAAGCTGTCCACTCCAGGACTGTTTAACCTATCTACGGGGTAAGTGTGTCATTGATCTTTTTTTTTTTTATTTCAGCGAAACTCATTAATAGTGTAAATGCTTGTTTTCTTTAGGATATGAAGAGAAGCCTAGGGTGCTCTGAATCTGTATGTGTTGTCAAAAAATGCTTACTGTCCAAAGAAAGCACTATGAACTTTTTTTTTTTAATTTAAAAAATTTGTTTCAAAGGGATTGCTTTCTTTCTCTTATTGTCTTGTCAGGTACAAACTATTTTTTTATAGCTATCAACATTAAGAGTAACTTTCAACCTTGCCAGCACTGATGGTATCATGCATATTTAATTAAAGCACAATCTTCCCCTACCGCATATACTTAAAACAACCATTAAAGCCATTGTTTTAAATGTTTGTGACATTTTCCTAAAGCCAAATTTTCTTTTGGGATTTGTATTGACACTAGGTGGCTTGGCTATAGTACATATGCTGTCTTGAGGGGATTCAAAACTGGTTTTTTATTTCGAATAGCAGTTAGTAGTATAGCAATGTTTAAGCTGTCAATGATTTAGGTTACTAACATGTTGGATAATTTCCATATAGTCTATTCATTAAATAATCTTTTTACAGTTGCAACAGGCCTGAACCCGACCATTCAGAAAGTGTCAAATTATAGAAACAACACTGTTCTATACGAGTGACCGATTATGCTTTCTTTGGCCTACATTCTTTATTCTGTGGGGAAGTTGAGGCTTCTAAGTCAAAAGAAAGGAACTAACTTACTAGCCACCAATTTATACAAAACTCAAAACTATGTGGGTTTTGACTTTTAAAACTTTTAAAACTATGACTTTTAAAAACTAAGATCTGTTAAAAAGAAATTTGTTTCAATAGATGACAGTGTACAATAATACCATGTGGTGAAAATGAACTCAGACATATTAAATGAAGAACTTGTTAGATCCTCTCAGTGTCTATTTAGCATCACAATATACACAGGAGAACTGTGGATGGCGTATTGAATAGAATTTACTGAATAAATTGCTCTGGAAACCACGCACACATACAGGAAACAATTTATCATTCCAATTTCACAGGAGCAAATCAAGGGGGTTATTAAAGTTATTTACAATTCCTTTTTCACAAGAGAGAAAGCTCCAGGCATGACTTGGGTTCAGCTATCCTCTGTTACACCTGGAGGGTGAACATTTCAATACCTTTCTTTCACTAATGGAAATGACCCTTTTTATTCTTCTCGTCTTAAAGACGTAAACATTCCTGTTATAAAAATGATTCTATTGCTTTTGTTCCAAAATATATATCTATAAACAAGCCTATGTTATATTTACCAATTTTTTCTCACAATAAGAACCTTGACATTTGTGTATATGAAATGATAGCTGGCATCACATCCTCCCTTCTCTCTGTCCTGGAGACCTGTGGAGACCACACTTTTGTGACCTCCTCTCTGGGAACACTGCGGGATCTTGCAGTCTCTCAGGGTCTAGATCATGCGGACTCTATGTCTCCTCAACTCTCTATCCCCCACCTCCCTTCCAGCGTCCCCTATTTCTGATAGTCACAAAGGAAAATCTATAAGTAGAAGTATATAGAAAGGCTTTCCAAAATAAATTTCATTCCCAAATATTTCACCACCATGGCCCCGTTACCTCAAACACCAAATGAATTTCAGTCTCAATGTGTTTCAACCTTTAATAGGTCTCTATGGGCATGTTCTTGTGGACATCCTGTGTGCTCCCACCTGGCAGAAGAGAATGAGAACCTCTCCTCCATAGTGAGATTCTCAATGGAGGCAGGTGTCCACGTTTCCTGAAAAGAGAAACCCAGCTTTGGAGGCACACGTACCAGGCTTTTCTTTCTTGTGGTTATACACATTCAACATATGGATTATTTATCTGCAGAGACAAATTTATAGTATTGCATTTCATAGTCCCAAAGAAGCTTCTTAGCTCAGATGGAAGGTTGTCAAGGCATTTTACTATGGGTTTCAGATCAGGTTCTAACTGCATAGATGGTTACCTATAGAATGGGGATTTAAGATGACATGCCTTGCCTTTGTTCCCAAATTCAAATGCAGAAATGCTGAATGCCAGAATCTAAAGATGGATCTAGCTGCAGGCTCTTCTCCATTATGGGGCTTTCTTCAGCTACCCCAGGCCTAGGCTGCAGATGGAAAACTGAAGGGTATCTGTGAACACTGAACAGTGGAGAAATCCAATCTGTCATTTATCCTAACACAGAATTAGCTGCCATATCATTTGAGAATTACTGACATAGAGGGGCACATTTTACTTTATGTTTTCCTTGGAAGTGTCCAAGTAAAGGAAGGCTAAGCAGCATTATCTTGGTATGCTAGCGTACATAGTTAAAACTCAGGAGTGCAGAGGTAAGGTCCTTAGCTAGAAGAATATGTTTTGACTCTTCAGCCCTGGGTTATCGGCCAAAAATATTCATACTGCAACAATCTGCTACGTATGTAGGTTTTTATAAGTAATCTTCCAGTTAAGTCATTCATTTTCATCTCCCAGCTGCTTCCCACTGGAAATCGTCAGTCTATTTTCACACACCTATAGCAGTAAGGAGTTCAAGTAATTTGATTTTGGTTTGTGACTTCTACAAAGTAGAAGGTGGGAAAACATGAGTGAACTCCACAAATGGCACCTTTGACATAAGAATTGTGGTAAAATGATTTGAGCAGGGACTATCATGGCAAACTGATATTTGAAACTTGCTCACAGGGTTTTTAAAAACCAGAACAGACCATAAAAGAGCTAAAAGGGAGCACAGGTACTATTCTGAGCTCTTAATTTGTTCCCACCCAAACCTCACAGTAGTCCTCTGAATAAGTTTCTGTTTTCCTCCTCTTTATACCTAGACGGTGTCAGAGAGGCAGAGAGACTGCTTGACCCTCCAGACAGTGACAGGCAGTCCAGCTCCTCAGACATCTGATTGCACCTTGTAGGTGTGGACTTTAAGACAAGGCGCTGGGGATGGGTCACACCCCACGATGGAAAGCCCTTCAGGAACATAGGTCAGTTTCTCAGTGTGAAACAAGCTTCTAATTAATTTATAAATTTTTCACTTCCTGGAGACAATGTTCTTATAGTAGGAGGTAACACTAGAAATTCACAAGAATGAAAAAGAAGAGGTTTCTTTACCTACACCAGGGATCACCACCCCCTCCTTGGGCGGGTTCCCACGGGCACTCGGTGGAGAAGGGGCCTCGACACGCCCACCCCCCTTCGTAGGCAGCCCCCTGTCGGGCTGCCGCCCCCTGCGGCTCTGCGCCCTGGACGGGGAGCACTGACTTGGGGCCGCGCTACTCCAGCTGGTGGTGTGACCCTGCACAGGTCCCCCCCAGCCGAGCCCCAATAAATGCACCAGCACGCGGCGGACAGCTCCTGACTGGGCCAGGCAGGAACGGGTGGGAGGAGGAGGGGAGGACTCGGGCAGGCGGGGCCGCCAGGGGGGCTCCCTTTGCACCCCAGAGAAACCCCCCGCGATGCAGCCTGAGCTCCCCAGCGGTCGGCGGAGGCTGGGGTGGGGACCCGAGCCGGCAGGGCCAGGACGTGCAGAGGAGCCTGCGCCCGGAGCTGCGCCCCCCGCGCCTGCCCCTCCTGCGCGCCCTTCCTTCCTGGCCTTCCCTGCCGCTCGTGCTGGGGGTCCACTTCACCCAGCCGGGCCCTGCATCGCGGACTCGGGGCAGCAGCTCAGCGGCGCAGCCGGAGGGCGAGAGGGGAAGGGGCGCGCGGGCACTAGGCGAGAGCTGGCGCTTCCTGCTCGGCGCGCCCCGCGGCGGCCTGGAGGGGGCGCCGGCCGCCTGTTGCGTCCCAGCGTTGACCCGGAGACGTTTGCTTTCGGTTCCGGGACCTGGCGCTGCCGAGCAGCGAGGACGCAGCTCTGCACCGCGCGCTCCACGGAGCAGCACCCGCGGCTCTGGACGTCCCGGGCGCGTTCGCGGTGAGTCAAGAGCTTCCTCCTCACGCCCCAGTTGTTTTTTACTTAAATAGCGAGCTCTGAGCCTTTCTTTCTCACCCCTTTCCTTTGGTTTATTTTCTCCGTTATTTTTGTAGTAAAACTTCTTTTACCAGAGTATCTTTCCTTTAGGGGTTTGCCTGCTCGAAATCCTGGTATACTGTAGGATATTTTAAATGTATGCAGAACTGTTCCGGGAGACAATTCTGATAGGGATTCAGAGAAAAGGGAAAAGCATGTCATTACTGAAATGAATGTACAAAATATCGGAACCTTTCAGTGGGATAAGCTGGGGACAGGCAGGACCTGGCCGAGCCGCGTGGAAGCCCGAGGGGAAAGCGCAAGTGGTGTTAGATGAGCTGTGTGTGTAAGCTCGCAAAACTTAACATTCCAGCGTAAGCCATGTGTGCATGCAAACAGTAAGCACTGCAGCCCACCTCTCCTAACCGCGCCACCCAGCCCAGCCTGCCTAGTTCCGGGAAAGTCCCCAAGCCCAGAGAGAAGGAAACCTAACCCTTCGCGCCAAATTCTAACTCCACCCCACTACACTCTGTATAAAAGCAACCTACAAGACTGGCTCGCCGGTTTGATTTTTTGTTTTAAAGATTTAGTTTTTATTTTTTATCCCCTCCCTTGCCGTTTGATTACCGTCGGGTCTCTGTGTCCCTTCGCTGTGTGTTCTGTGTCCGCTCGTCTCCCGTTGTTGCCTCATCTTGCTGCGCCAGGTGTCCGCAGCTGTCAGCCCTCAGTGGGCCGGGCCAGCCTGCCCTCAGGGGACCCAGGGCCTCCCGCAGGGTAGATGGGGGCCCAGTCGATTGAGCGACATCTGCTTCCCCAGGCCCCGGGTTTTTGGACCCAAGTCCGCTGGCCCGGCAGGCGGTAATAAATCTTCCTTCTCAGAGAATTCTCCCATCCTGGCCTGCAATACCGCAAACACCAGCTTCTCTCTGCTGCCACAAGTGTCCCTAAATGTACAATTAATTAGTTTTTAAATGGCTCATTTTTCCTACAACACTAACGTAGTTCAAAAAAATGTTGAAAATTTTACAAGTACAGATATTACAACTCCGAACATTGTTTTAATTTTAACTGTGTTATTTACTCACAAAACCAAAATATATTACACTTTTTACTTTACTGGCTTTAATCGAGGCAAGCTTGTCAATAAAATTTTTGAAATATAATTGTTAATTTCTCATGGTTTTAATTGAGAAAATGCCACGATAAACAATTCTCATGACCCAGTGACAATTTAAATTATTTTTAATTAATTTCCGCTTACTGAAGTGTCTGTTTCACTGTGATTCATGTTTATAAAATACATAGATGGATGGATATTTACAGCGAAACCTGCTCAAAATGAGACTGTAATAAATTGTTGGAGTATTTAAGAGTCAAGAAAGTGGCTTTTTTTGTACAGCACATGAATACATTGAAATTAAGTTTATCTTGTTAATTCAAAATATGAAAGCACTTATTTTAATTTTGTATGTCTCTATTTGAAAGGTGAAATTAGGACATCCATAATCTTAATATTTTTGTGCCTCTTTCCCATAATAAGCGTATCTTTATGTGTGAAGAATCATTCTCAAATCCTTTACTTTTTTCTGTACTTTGAAATTTGAAAATATATTAATGTATATTGTTTAATTTTACCTTTACCAAATATACTTTCAAAGTGACTTTCTCTCACTTGTGGTAAGCAAGGCATAGGCCTTCTAATAAATAAATATTGCCAGGATTGTTTATTGAACTTTATTGCTTTCTCTTGGTTCAATATACCATCCCACATTGACAAGATGTGTGAATATTTGTAAATATTTGTACAAAGAGCTTTTATTTCAAAATAGTGTATTTTTATAACTACTATATATACATCAGATACGTCTGATAGTATATATGCATATGATGAATATTAATTTTTGTGTTAAATGCCCTGATTAAATTGGTCCTATTCCAGATTGGCTCATAAAGGTAAATTCCAGCATCTTATAACCCATGCAAATTCCTGGCATGATCAAATTCTTACCTCATGTTCCCATGGGCACTAAAATTTCCAGATGGGCTCCTGGACAGGAAAGAGACAGAAAATCCCCATACTCTGGTCAAACTTCTCTGTTCCTGACACCTGAAACCCATGTGCAGATAGGACAGCCAACCTGAGCCACCTCCTGAGACCATAGAGAGTGAACATAAACAAAATTCTTCACTAGCATGCCTCTGGATTGGAGGAAGGAGCTACGTTACTAAATTGCTTTCAGCCTGTGGCAAAGGGATGTCACTCTTCAGAACATGCAGCAGAGAAGGGATTCCTGTGAAAACCTGGAATATACATATCTTCTTGTTTCCACAAACACTTCAAAAGCTCCAGTACACCAGAGGCATAGTGCTATTTATGTAACATTCACACTTTCTTAATAATACCCAGACTCTCACAAGTGCACTTATTTTCACAACTTGGAACTGCATTTGTGTAGATTTGGCCTCTGAATGCTTTAATGACATGTTATGGCATAGGCATTTTTAAAAAGTACATTTTCATAGAGAAGGAGTAATGCTTCCATAACTTGTTGAGTGCCTTTTCCTGTTTGTTTTTTAATTTGAAATAAAGTTATTTAGAAAGAACAATTTCAACATTGAAGCCATCTTGTCTTGATCTTTATTGTGGTTTTTTAATTTAATTCAAACTATTTTTTTTTAAGATTCATTTATTTATTTCTCTCCCCTTCCCGCCCACCCCAGTTGTCTATTCTCTGTGTCTATTTGCTGCGTCTTCTTTGTCGTCAGTGGCACGGGAATCTGTGTTTCTTTTGGTTGCGTCATCTTGTGTCAGCTCTCCGTGTGTGGGCGCTATTCCTGGGCAGGCTGCACTTTCTTTCGCACTGGGCGGTTCTCCTTATGGGGCGCACTCCTTGCCCGTAAGGCTCCCCTACGTGGGGGACACCCCTGCTTGGCAGGGCACTCCTTGCGTGCATCAGCACTGGGAGGGGGCCAGCTGCACACGGGTCAAGGAGGCCTGGGGTTTGATCCGTAGACCTCCCATGTGGTAGACGGACGCCCTAACCACTGGGCCAAGTCCGCCGCCTGATTCAAACTATTGAATACAAAGTATTATAGTTCTAGGATACTTTCTTTCTTGTCAGTTTTTGTAATTTGTGTATTTCTAGGAATTTATCCCATCTGTTATTTAATTTTTTCATTCATAATTGTTCATAGTGTCCTTTTGCAGTCCTTTTTTTTCTTTAAAGTCAGTAGTAATGTCCCCACTTGAATTTCTCATTTTAGGTTTCGGTGTTTTCTCTCTTTTTTCTTTCTTTGTCAGTTTAGCTAAAGATTTGGAAATTCTCTTGATGTTTTCATGTATCCAACTTTGATTTTGTTGATTTTGTCTATTTTTCTTTTTTATATTTTGCATTTGTCTATTCTAATCTTTATTCTTTTTTAAAAAAATTTATTAACGTATATCACTCATACATAAACAATAAGTGTATAATAAGTTGTGAACTTACAAAACAAACATATATAACATCATACAGGACTCTCATAACTCACCCTACCACCAATAATTTGCGTTGTTGTTAAACCTTTTAACTAATGATTAAAGAGCATTGTCAAAATATTACTACTAAACAAAGTATTTTTCCCCCAACCAATCCTATTATTATTTATGTCATTTATATATGAACATACATAAACAATTCAGTGTATAGTAAAAGTTGTGAACTTACAAAGCAAACATAACATCATACAGGGGTCCCAACATCAGCCCTCCACCAACACCTTGCATTGTCATGAGACATTTGTTACAAATTATGTAAGAATATTGTCAAAATCTTACTACTAATCATAGTCCTTATCTTACATTTAGTGTGTTTTTCCCCCAGCCCACCCTATTATTATTTTTTAAGTATATTTTTTATGACAGCAGTTGTAAACTTATACAACAATCATGCACATGTCCAGAATTCCCAAACAACACTCCTCTATCAACACCCCACACTGTGGTGGAACATTTGTTACAGATAAGATGATAACATCTGATTGTTAGCATGTCCATAGTGTACATTTGGCTCACATTTTCCATACTGCCTCAGTATCAACACAGTACATCTTTTGCATAGATGCAAGAATATTATTACTACTAATCACAGTCCATAGGTCACTCCGCTATATTTTTCCCCATGCTTCTCCGCATTTCCAACACTCTGCAGTAGTGATATACATTTGCTCACAGAGGACACTCTTGCATCTGTACCATCTACTACAATTCTCATCCACCTCTTGGTTTACTATGCTATCCAGTTCCTAGATTATTCTCAAGCATTCTTCAATTGACATTTACTGACGAGACTACCATTTTCAGTCACATCCCCATTTATAAACTAGCTGTTACTCACTGTGTGTTACCATTCACTCTACACATTTCCACACTTTTACAGTAAAGCTAATTAAAACTTCTACATACATTAAATATCAGTAGTCCTTAGTCCTCCTCTTATCTCCTTCAAAAATACACCTACCACCAGGTCTTGGAGATATTTTTGAATAATTTCTTCTAGAAGTTTTATGATTCTTGCTTTAATTTTTAGTGATTTTTATCCATTTTGAGTTAATTTTTAGATAAAGTGTGAAATAGGGGTCCTCCTTCCTTCTTTCAGCTATGGATATCCAATTCTTTCAGCACCATTGGTTGAATGGATTGTTCTGTCTGAGCTGTGTGAGTTTGACAGGCTAGTCAAAAATCACTTGAAGATAACAGTGAGGGTATGTTTCTGAACCATAAATTTGGTTCCATTGTTCTATTGTTTCTGTTTTTAGGCCAACACCATGTTGTTTTTACCACTATGGGTAGGTATTATGATTTAAAGTCTGGAGATGAGGGTTCACTTTTCCTTGTTATGATGTTTCTGGCTATTCAGGACTCCTTACCCTTCCAAATAAATTTAATGATTGTGTTTTCAATTTTTTCTCTAATGCTGGTGGAATTTTTATCGGGATTGCATTAAATCTGTATATCAATTTGAGTAGACTTGACATCTTAATGATATTTAGTCTTCCAATCCATGAGCATGGAATGTTCTCCCAGTTATTTAGGGCTTTTTAAATTTGTTTTAACATTGAGTTGCAGTTTTCTGAATACAAATGTTTTACATCATTGGTTAAGTTTATTCCTGACTATTTGAGTTTTATCTGTCATATTTTATTTGCACCGCTCTTTTGACACTTTTAGTTACTTTTACTGACATAATCTTCATTTCTAGACTCTCTTCCAGGCCCCTCTCTCCTGTCTTTTCAGTCTCTAGCACACCCTTTAGTATTTCCTGAGAATCTGGTCTCTTGCTTAGAAATTCTCTCAGTTTCTGTTTATCTGTGAATATTCAAATCTCGCCTTCATTTTTCAAAGACAGTCTTATATAAGATTCTTGGCTGGGAGTTTTTCTCTTGTAATATCTTAAATATATCAGACCACTGTCTTCTTGCCTCCATGGTTTCTGGTGAGAAATCGGCACTTAATCTTATTGGATATCCCCTATATGTTATGCATTGGTTTTCTCTGGCTGCTCTCAGAATTCTTTCTTCGTCTTTGGCATTTGACATTCCAATGAGTATGTGTCTTGGATTGGTCTATTTGGATTTTTTTCGGATGGGAGTATGTTGTGCTTTTTGGACACGGATATTTATATCCTTCAGTGGAGTTGGGAAATTTTCTACCATTATTTCTTTAAATATTCCTTCTGCCCCTTTTCCCTTCTCTTCTTCTGGGACACCCATGACACATATGTTTGCACGTCTTTTGCTGTCATTTAGTTCCCTGAAACCTTGTTCAATTTTTTCCATTGTTTTCTTCATCTGTTCTTTTGTATGTTCACTTTCAGAGACCATTTCTTCAAACTCACACTCCTTTCTTCTGCCTCCTCAAATCTGCTGTTATATGATTTGAAATTTTTTTAACTTTCATTTATTGCACCTTTCATTCCCATAAGATCTGTTTTTCTATGCATACTTTCAAATTCTTTGTGCTCATCCAATGTCTTCTTAATATCCTTAATCTCTTTAGCCATCTCATTGAGTTTATTAAGATTAGTTTGAACTTCTGTGATTAGTTGTCTCAACTCATTTATGTCATCTGGAGTCTTATCTTGTTCCTTTAACTGGGCCATAGTTTCCTGTTTCTTGGTGGGGATTGTAATTTTTTGTGGTGTTTTAGCATCTGGCTTACTAGAGTATTTTTTCTGGATGCAGTTTTTCTCTTTAGTTTAGTTCTTCCTATCCTTTCTCCCTTGCTGGTTGTGCAGTAGCAGCCAAGCACGTAGTTGGTGCTATACGCTGAGGAGGCTCAAGCTGCCCTCATTGTACCTGGTACCAGTGAAGCTTTTTCCAACTTTCTCTTTTGCCTGGCATAGGGACAGAGTCACAGCTGTGTGGAATAATCCAAGTGCAGGCGTAGATTGTAGTTGCCCAGACAGATTGATGAAGCTTCACATCCCTTTCTCCCCTGCCTGGGGTGGGGATGGAGCTGCAGGTGTGGGCAGCAATCTATGCAGTGCGGGTCCAAGATGACTGCAGTTGCACTGGTAAACTTCCGATTTTCATTCTGTGCCAGCCAGAGTTACCTGCAATTACCTGTATAGACTGGTACAGGGCTCCTCAGCCTCCTCCCTGCGAGAGGCAGGGCTGAAACCTAGGCTAGGGCTGCAGGCTGGTCTGGGTGAAAGAAACTGGTTCCTGCCAACACTGAGAGTTTCTGTCATCCTGGCTTCTAGGCTGGGAGCAGAGTCAAAATGGTGGCCACCGGCCTCTTTCTGACTTAGGCTGGTTCACACCCCAGCTGTTCCCAGGGTTATATCTTAGCCAACCAAGTCTACCACTCAGTAGCTGAAATTGGCAGCCAACCATCTCCTCCTCTGTTTCTGGGAAATGGAGCTTCCAGTTCCAGCCACAGAATAGCTCCTGGGGCGGCTCATGCTGTCAGAGTAGGACAATCACCGGCCTCTGCTGCTTGGCTGGCAATTTCCTGGAGAGGCTGGTGCAGGTACCCGCAGCTGCCTCCCTGCTGGAGGTGGCACTGGCACCTAGGCCAGAGCTGCAATCTGATCTGGATGGAAAGAAGCTGGTCCCCACCAGCACTGTGATTTTCAGTCCACCCCGCTTCAACCTCGTGCCAGGTGCAGAGTTAAGATGGCAGCTCCCGACCTCTTTCTGACTTGAACAGGCTCAAGCCTTAGCTGTTCTCAGGATTATACTGTAGCCTGCTGAATTTACTTATTAGTATCTGAAATTGGTGCCCAACCATCTCTTCCTTCTGTGGGGAAGTGGAGCTTTAGAGTCCAGCCATGGAACAGCTCCCAAGGCAGCTTATGCCTCCAGTGGAGGATGGGCACTGGCCTCTGTAGCGTGGAGTGCTTTACTTACAAGTCGTCTCTGCAGATGGGCAGTCTCCTCCTTCAACTCCTTCAGGGATGTTGCAGGGTGCTCTTCTGGTCTCCTGGAACCCCCAAACAGGTGCTTCAGCTAGCTCCAAAGAACTCTGGGTGTTTGCTAACTTCCCTGTAGCAGGAGCTGACTCTAGGAGCTCTTTACTCTGCTGCCATTTTCCTGGTTCTCCCTCTATTATTTTCTTTTTTCCCATAGTTTTGGGTTTAGTTTTGCTCTTTGTACCTAAAGTCTGCTTTTTCTGCTATTGATATAGCCACCCAGTTCTCTTTTGGTTATAAGTGGCAAAGAATATGATATTTGCTTTCAACCTATTTTTTTTTTAATTGGATTGAACATTAGCCTCCTGGAGACAGAATGTGGTTTTTTCATTAAAAAAAAAATGCATTCTGCCAAATCTGCTTTTTAATTGAAAAGTTAATCCATTTACATCTTAAATAATTCTGCTTTGTTTTCCATGTATCATATGTTTTTGTTTCTCACATCGCCCATTACTCTATCTTTGATGTTAAGTTGTTCTTTTTTTGTATTAAACAATTTTTATTTTTCATTTCCCTTTTTGGTATATTTTTACTTATTTTCTTAGTGATTATGCTAGGATTATGACTAACTGGTAAATGTAAAAATTTCAGTTGAACTACCATTAACAAATGAATGTAATATAATATACATTAAATCTTATACAGTACCATCAACCCCCTTTTTGATGTATTGTCACAACTTAGGTCTTTGCATTTTGTGTTCCCATTAACGTGGGTCTACAATTATTATTTTAGGCAATTGTCTCTAAATCATATTGAAGAAAAACAGTTACATTCCAAAATTTCATTAGTATCAGTCATCTTAGTTTGCCAGAGTTACTACAACAAAATACCACAGCGTGGGTTGGCTCAAACAGCTAGCTTGTATTGTCTCGCAGTTTTGGAGGGTAGCTGTCCAAAGTCAGGATTTCGGCAAGGCCATTTTTTCCCTCAGATTTGGTAGCATTCTGGTGATGGCAGTCCTCTGTCATGTGGTGATGTCGCTTGCTTCTCTCGTCTATGTCTGGCCCTTTTATTCTCATATCCATGTTCAATTTTCTTTACTTATACAGTAAAACCAGGTTGGATTCAGTCCTGTAGCAGTTTGATATTATTGATGAATTCCATAAAGAAATATTGGATTATGTTTGTAAACTGGTCTTTTCTTCTGGGCATATGAGATTATATCAGATTACTTAATCAAGTAAACCTCTTGTGTCATTAGGGCATTGAGTCCCCGCCCCTTAGCAGGTGGGGATCACTGATAAAAGGCAATGCAAAGGACAGAGTTGGGGATGTTGGAGTTTTGATGTTGGAGTTTGATGCGGAAGGGTTCAGCTGGAGCCCCAGGAAGTAAGGACACAGAGGAAACACAAGCAAGCCCCAGGAAAGGAGGAACCCAGGAAGCCTGATCCCTCGCAGACATTGGCAGCCATATTGCTCCAATACATGAAAATAGACTTTGGTGAGGGAAGTAACTTATGCTTTATGGCCTGGTATCTGTAAGCTCCTACTCCAAATAAATACTCTTTATAAAAACCAACCAATTTCTGGTATTTTGCATTAGCACCCCTCTGGCTGACTAATACAAGGCCCAAACTCATTCATTTCTGCCCAAGCATCTTCACAGATGCAATGATTCCACATGCTGACTCACCTTAATATATTCAAAGATACTATTTTTTAGTAGGTTCATACCAGATGAATGTTGATTAAGAATTGAACATGTTTTCTATGGTATAGGATGCAATTTCCAACATACCTGGGTCCAAAATTTAAAAATAATAAAATAAAAATAAAAACACTTCTCTCCCTATCTTTGCAATTTGGCTGTGTTTTTGGAGTACTCCTGTGTGGTTATCCAGGCCATTTACACCACTGCCTTAGTCTTAACATCCTAATTTTCTGAAACTTAATTATGTGTCAGATTTGGTTGCATAGTATGTTCTCTTTCTGGCTACAAGTGCTATCTTCAACTTGTCCTGGGCTTTCTAGATGACCCTCAACTCAGAAGGTTTTTAAAAACCTTGTTCTCTATAAAGCAACTGTCTCCCAGTTTTCCTAGCCAGGGTTTTGGTGTATCTGTTATGTACTTCATCTATCATCTTTTCTCCAGATAGCAGAGCTTGCTCATTTGCATTTCAGTGTTTTCAAGGGCCATCCTCCCCTTTACCACTTTTTAACCCTGAGAGTTCCAAGTTATAGAGAAAAGAAAGGCAAGCACCTTGCATCAGTCTTTCAGGGAATGCCCAGAGAAGTCAAAACAGACAAACCCAATTCCTTGGGATCAAGATCTGCCCTGGTGCCTCTGGAATCAGGTGCACACCTGGGAACTTGAGAGATGGGTGTAGGACTAAATTAAAATGGTGCAGAGGTCTTCTTTATTTAAGTCACCTTTTTCTTGTTTCCACCTTCATGTGGTTGCTGTAAACCTTTGTTTCCTAGGGTTATGACAAATATGATTTTGACAGTTTTTGCCCTTTTATGCATTGTTTCTGAGAAGGGATGAGCCATAGGAGTTTCCTATTTCGATATTTCTGCTGATACCAAGTCTGCATATTTCTAAAGATCGGAATGTCCCATATTGCATCACAACGTCTGAGGCAGTGGATATTCACACCTCTAAAATACCTGTCAGCATTTTACAAAAATTATTAACTCCAGGATCTATCACTAGAGATTCTGCTTTAGCTGTTCTTGGCCGTGATCAGTATATTCAGAGTTTAAAGGACCCCAAGGTGACTTGAATAGGCATCAAAGCCTGAAAACCAGTTCTGCAAGGAAGCAGACCTAGAACAGGGCCTTGTTGTTAGCACTTTCCTGGAACTTGATAGAAAAGCAGAATCAACGCAGCCACCCCAGACCTACTGAATCATATGTGCAGCTTACAGGATTGCAGAGATTCAAACAGATGTTAAAGGAAGAACAGCATTGGTTCTCAACTGTCTTCAGCTTCCACACCACTGTGCTTAAATCCTGTGCAGAAGAATGAGGATCCTGCCACTGTATCACTCTGTTCATATCCAAATATATCTCTGCTTAAAAGAGAAACTACAGATGTTTGCCAAGAAAAGTTTTCACTTTGCTAGTGAATTTTTGCTGTTCCAAACTGTTTCCCTTGCTTTGAGTGTTGGATCAAAATAATATATTCTTAAGTTTAAGTACTGAATAATACAGCCATCATTATAGTAACAAAAAGGAATTTCCTCACAGACATATTTCTTCACATCCTCAATGCCACTTCCAAGCAGTAAGTATTTTTGATGATTTTAATGCTTCTTTGTATACCTGAGTGTTTGGTTAATGTTTTCACTTTTGATTTTATATATCCCAATTTATATTTAATCTTTGTGTTACAAAAGATAGATACTTGTGAATCCACATCACATCTTCCCACTTCTCAGACCTTATCATTTCCAAATTAATTATATCATTATTTTTGTTAATTTAGTGCTTACATTATTTTCTCTATGTAAATAATATTTAATGCAGGTTTGTAGATTTTATTTTCCATACAAAATTATTTTTCTGGAATCAGCAAGAGCTTTAATCTGTCATTTTCTTCATTGTCATTAGGTCCGTCTTTTATCACCCTAACACTCCAAAATAATTGTAAAATTACTCCTAAATCTGTCATTTTCTTCATTGTCATTAGGTCCGTCTTTTATCACCCTAACACTCCAAAATAATTGTAAAATTACTCCTATTACTTCCTTCCACCTACTCAGATTTAAGTAATAATCTAGTCTATCTAATTTTTTTCACCTGGGGTCCTCCTTTTTGCAACCCTCTCTATTCTAACTCCAGTAGTGAGTTTTCTGGGCCTTTTGGGATCATTGATCTTGGTGAACAATTTCTTATGCCATTGCATCTTTTCTTGTGCCCTGCAACATAGGTTTCCCTTTGAGGAGTCCCTGGTCACCCCATTTGTAACTCATCTTTTCTTGTAGTAACTTTTGTGCAATAAGTTTCTCATAAGTTGTGCGTAGGTGGAGAATTGGTTATGAGCATGGAATGCCTAATAGTTCTTTTTCTATCCTCACCCATTCAGATCATTTGACTCTGTAAGAAAGCCAAAGAACAATGCAAAACGAAATTAACCAATGGGAAAAAAGCTCTTTTTTTCTCTTAGAATTTTAATTCTTTCATTACATTTTGATGCTGTTATTTGTGTTTAGGTATATCATATATATATTTTTTTTCATGTAGATTTTGGTCTTTTGTTTGTATCAGTATTTCTGAAATAAGAAAATACTGTGTATCACTTTTCACCACTTTACCCTCGTACATCTTCATCATGATACAATTCATGGCCATTATTTCGTTCAATAGTCTTTCTGCCCCTTTTCCCTTCTCTTTTCCTTGTGGATCTCCCAGGATAGGTGTGTGGTTGCACTTATTATTCAACTCCCTGAGCCCCTTCTCATTTTTTCCCACTATTTTCTCTCTGTGTTCTTCTCTTTCTTCAATTTTAGCTCTTCAGTCTTCTACCTCACTGATTTTTCTAGGATTTAGAATCTGTTGTTGTATTCCTTTAATATGTTTTTTATCTCACCTATTGTGTCTTTCATTCCTATAAGTTCTGTTATTTCTCTATTAAAATTTTCAAGTTCTTCTTTGTGATTGCCCAGTGTCTTCTTGATGCCCTCTATTTCTTTAGCCATATTGTCTTTCAGCTCCTTGATTTGATTTAGATCTGTAGGAACATCATTCATTATTTATCTCAAATACTATGTCTCATCTGTGGCTTTGATTTGTTCATTTTCCTGAACCATATCTCCTCATATTTCTTAATATGGGTTGTGATTTTTTGCTTATGTCTAGGCATCTGTACTCTGATGCATAGTTTCTGTCTCTTGCATAGGGATTTAGTGGTGTGTGGCTGTGTGTTAGTGCTGTTCTTTGATTCCTTGTTCCAGGTTTTTAGAATTCTCTGTGCTTACTGCAAATTATGCAAATCAATGCCATGGACCCAATGCATTTCAGACCAGTTTCCAAAGGTCTTGGGAAGGAGGCTACGAAGGCCCCAAAAAAGCCTCTTTTATTTTTTTACTTTTTAATGTCCTTTCTTGGATGTTCTTTGTCTGCCAGCAGATGGAGCTTCTTGGCAGATGTCTCCACTCAAATTGTGGATGGAATGTGTATACTGTAACTTTGACCTGGCTCATGTATAGAAACAGTGACAGAATTCTCCCTCATAGTCAAGCCTTACAAAAACACACTTTCTCAGAAGCTGTTCACCCTTGAGCATCCACCCCCTCCCTTTTCCATCCATAGCCTTACTGGGATAAATAGATCATATTTAATGGTGTTTGAATTTTTCTTGGTGCTCTACAAACAACAGGAGCATTTGGCCATAGGGATCATTTATTTTCAATCCTGCCCTTCTATTATCCTGAGTCTTAAAATACTCTTGGTATCTAGAAACATGACTTAAGTACATCTAAGAGTTGGGGATCTGTTACTCCCAAGAACAGCTACCTATTGTCAAGGCTTCCTAGGTGGCATTTTGAAAGTTTTCAGCTTATATAGATATCCATGTTAAGGTCTACAGAAATGATTTAAACTGCAGAGATTGGTCCTTCCAGGTTAAAATCTTGGTCCAGGATTAAACACTTTTGCCAAGGTATATAATAAGTACTCCCCTTAATCTGGGGCTATGAAACCAGGCTATTTGGGGAATTTCTAAAAATGACAGGCAATCCTATTAGGTCTTGTAGGTCATTTCCATAGCCCTTACTTAATAAATACTTTTTTAGACCTTGCAGTGACCTTTGAATCTCCAGTCTTGCCTTTCCATGTACATTCAGCAGATCATTTGAAAACCATTTCAAAGATAAAATAAGTACTTTTGGAAGTAGATATTTTGGGCCATTAAATCCCCCTGTTGGGATCTCTCCCATAACAAAGGAGGCATTATCTTTTATCCCAGCTGTTGTCTTTAACTTTGTGTTTGAATTCCATTCCTTCAGGTGGTGTCATGAATTTTATATCATAATTTATAAATTCCATACTTTTTCTCAAATTACTTTCCTCTCAATCTTATCCATCCTCTTAGATTTTAAACAGATTCTCAAATCTCCATTCTGAAATTTGAAAGGAAACCTTAAAAACACTTTTGAACTTATATTTCTAGCTCTGATCTCTCATTTCCTTTTCCATGCAAGTTGAACCAGATTGCATTCCTCAACATTTCTATTCATCCCACCCAGTTATCACCCTGGGGTTTTATTCCTATTAATTCATGGACATTAGTCTTGAAGACAATATTTTCATCAGTATAACAATATTGTAAGATTTTGTCAGCCTTTTACTTATTTCTTCTTCAGCAAAATATGATTAGTTTCTTAGCACTCTAAAATCTGTGTAAGAAATACGTAAGAGTATGTAGGGGAAGCAGTTGTGGCTCAAGTGATTGAGCTCCTGCCTACCACATGGGAAGTCCTGGTTTGGTGCTAACAAGACAGGCTGGTGCAGTGAGCTGATTAACAAGAGACACCAGGATGAAAACATAATGAGAAATGCAATAAAGCGGGCGTGGAGGCTCCTCAGGCTATTAGGTGCCTCCCTCACGCATGGGACGCCCTGCCCTGGGTTTGGTTCTCGGTGCCTTCTAAAAGGCATATGAGCACATAATGAACAGACAGCGAGTGCAAACAATGAAGGGGTATTAAAAAATAAATACAATAAATCTTTTTAAAAAGGGGGGTCGTTATTCAGGTTGACCATCTCTATGTTCATCCAGTCCATTCCCTGTGCCTCTTAAAACACTCTGTGTATGTTCAGGGAGCATTTCTCAGGACTCCAGGTATCCTCTCTTCCTGTGGGAATCTTGCAAGAGAAACCGTGTTGACACCATAAAGCCACTGTTTTACAGATGGCTTTGGGGCCACAGCTGATCCTCATTATCTCCTGTATTGTTTGTACTTGACTTCCTTCACTCTCACTTAGACCCTCTCCTAGTGTCAGGAGCTTACCAGTTGCTAGATCATAAACTCTGATGAGTCTTATTTCCTGGTCATAATGTCCTTCATAGGCAGGGTTTGCTGTTCTTGTATCAAGAGCTGCCTAAATAAATCATGTGGGTGCCAAACATTCTTCCTTGCCCATTTTATTACAGCACACCCTCCTCCTCCTGATAGATCATATCAATAAGTCCTACTGCAACTGGGACCCCTGTTATTGCCTGTCAGACCCTGAGCATGAAGAGCAAGAAGTGTCCAACTGGTGACCAGATCAAAGTGTTTATTGGCAGTATTCTTGGGTCATTGTCTTTTAAATAAATATTAGAATCGTTTTGTTAACTTTGTCATGAAAGTTCAATGTGAATTTGGAGTGGAATTTTATTTTATTAATTTGATAAGTGACAAATTAGCAATATATTGAATTATACTATTCATATTTGTAAAACTATATAAATTTCTAAATGTATTGCTCCTTTTTTGAATTTGAGGAGAACAATAAATGACACCTCTACTCCATTCTGTAGGACGGTGTAAACTGATGGTGTAAAGGGCAAAGGTAGATGAAGATTAAACCTTCTGGTCTTCATTGATACAGCACATGTGGAGGAAAAGTTTTAGGCACACCTAATTTCACAGCAGACACCTCATGGGGGAAAATTTGGACACATTATATTGTGAGATAAATTTATGTGTAATAGAGTCACAGCACTAATTTTAAGATTATTTTGGAAAATTTTGATCAGTAATATTTGATTCAAAAAAATGAAACTAATGACAAAATAATGCAAGAATGAAAAGTATATAAACAAGAAATTTGTAAACAGCTAAACAGCAATAAATAATAGTTGCATGATGATGCAAAACTGAATTAATTTAACTAATACTGTAATTATTTTGGAAGTAGTGGGACTAAGCAAATACATGTGGTAGTGTCAGAAAGACATCAATTTATTGAATATTAATTTGGAAAAATTAAAAATGAATGCAGGGAAGCGGACTTGGCCCAATGTATAGGGCATCTGCCTACCACATGGGAGGTTCGTGGTTCAAACCCCTGGCCTCCTTGACCCATGTGGAGCTGGCCCATGTGCAGTGCTGATGTGCGCAAGGAGTGCTGTGCCACGCAGGGGTGTCCCCTGCATGGGGAGCCCCACGCACAAGGAGTGTACCCCATAAGGAGAGCCACCCAGTGTGAAAAAGTACAGCCTGCCCAAGAATGGTGCCACACACATGGAGAGCTGACACAACAAGATGACGCAACAAAAAGAAAGACAGATTCCCAGTGCCACTGATAAGGATAGAAGTAGTCACAGAAGAACACACAGTGAATGGACACAGAGAGCAGACAACTGGGTGGGGGGGTATGGGGAGGGGAGAGAAATAAAAAAAAAAAAACAACAAAACAAAAAAAATGCATGCATAGAATATAAACTTGGATATACACAAGAAAAGTTAAAAAATACTTCAATACCATTATGTCTATGAAACATGACTGCAAATGTAGAGAAACAGGACAGAGTCCTTTGGTTATTCTATGCTTGGTTGGATTAATCCATATTTTAAATGAAGAATACTTTATTTTGAGCCTATAACAAAAGCAGAATAAAGATTGGGAAAGTGGGATACTTAGCATGAAGATGCCTGAAATTGGGTACCTGAAAAATTACATTATAGGCAAAGTAGTCCCTGAGATAACCATTCTTGACAATGTGTGTGTTTGGATATTAACTGAAAGAGGCAGTGGCAGAATCTTCATTGTTCTGCACAGGTTTTAAGCATGTTAAAATGGGACATTGGAATGAATTCTGAACCAGTGTTGCTCATTTTTCAGTGTATCACCTGGGATATAAATCCTCTGGGATCTTGTTAAAATGCAGAACCTGATTTGGTAGGTGTGCAGAGAACTTTGATTCTGCTCTTCTACCAATCTCTCTGACATTCTTATGGTGCAGATCCACTTACTCCATACTGTGTGAGTCCTGAGGCCTTGTTTGGGGTCTTGAGTCCTTACAGAAGTTTTTCTCAAAATTTGATGCCTTTTGAAATTACCCGAAGATTTTTCAAAGTGAGTACCCATTCAAACACAAGAAGTAAATTAATATCTCTGAATGGGGCCCAGGTATTATAACTTTTTAAAATTTCCAGATGAGTTCAATGTGCAGAGGCATTTGAGATCCACTTCCATAGCGTATCTGTAAATAGTCATCAGCACAGAAACTGCATGGATTTTTAATAAAAAGAAATTATTTTCATATATATTAGCCTAGGCTTATATTTCTCTCAATATTTTTCTACTGGCATTTATAACATTATTCAGATGAAAAAATATCCCCTAATCAGAGGGAATCAAAAGGGAAATTCTTCAGTAAAAGTGACAGAAGAAGAATGTGTAGAGAGATCACATCTGAGTCTAACTCCATCACACTCAGGAGCACAAGTTCCAAAGTAGGGCCCACTGGCAAGGCACTGAATCTAGAGTGATCTCTCATGACGGTAGGACCTGACTGTCTTGATAGCCTTCAGGAGCACCACTACCTGGGGTCTTATCTACTTTGGCTGTCTCTGAGATCATGCTGAGACATGTATGATCCTGACCCCTCTGAGGAACTCCTGACTCAATTTGAAGTCTCTTAGCCATATTAATATAGCTTATGCATGAATTCAAACTTACTTAATTCTGTATCCAAGTTTGCCTAGTTTCTGGAAAGCCAATTAAGTGATGTAGACCCTATAGGCTTTGAATATTCAGAAAGGATGTAGGCTGAATGTGTATTCAAATTTACATCCTGACGGAATATGGTCGACATGTTAGTTCAAGCTTACGTGCAATGTGGACAGTATATTAATTCAAACTTACTTGGAATATGGGGACTGTATTAATTCAAGCTTAGCTGGTATTCAGACAAACCCCTAAGCCTTAAAAACACTACCAAAGTCTTTTTGACCCCTAAACCACTTCTGGCCCCACCCTGTGTGTCTTGTATAAAAATAACCTAAAACCCCTACTCTTGGCTTGGCTTTTTGGTCAGGCGTCTGCCAGTCCCATCTGATCATAATAAATCGTCCTTCTCAGAGAATTACTGCATCCTAGCCTTCAATATGTGATCACTGAATCCTCTCTGCTTCCCCTACATTTCCTGGGTACTCGTCTGGGATCGCTATGAAGGCCAGAGACAGGAACAGTTGATTGTCCCTCTCGTACTCCTGCGAGGAAGCCAGGAGGGCCCAGGTGAACCCCAGCCAGGGCACTCCTGGACCCCTTTTAGTCCAGAAAGAGGTTGTGAGCTCCACCAGAGCCCTCCCGGGAAAAAAACGGAGGTGCCAAAGGGTCTAAATGAAATCCTGAGAACGAAAAAGGAGCTCCGCACGCCAGATGGGCAAGACCCCTGGGGGCATAGTGTGAGAAAGCCTAACTGAACGTTAGAAAGGGGGCCCAATCAACTCCCGATTGGACTCTAGTACCCCCAAAAGTTTGGGGGGAATCCATCTTCTCCAAGTCTCAAAAGGAAAAAAAACCTGATGCTTGGTTTTAGCTGACTGCAGGTTGGCATCTGGTTTGTCTTCACTAAGATAGTGAAGATTTGATTACAGTGGGAGAGGTGTTGATGGGTTTAAGTCCCATTCCCTCGCTCCCTTTAAGAAAAAGCCTTCTGCCTCTTGTGCCTTTATTTTGTGTGCTCTGCCACCATAGGAAATGAGGCGTCAGTATTCCAGTGCTTTCTCCTGGGATGCATCTTGAAGAATTGGTCTGAATTTGAAAGATCTTGGTTACAGAAAAATGAATTGGTTTTTTGTGATAATGCTTAGTCTGAATATGAATAGAGTGACAGAGAAGTTTAGCCAGAAATGTCTTTTAATTTTAATGCTGGATTGCAATTGAGCTTGTTTTGTAAACAGCAAGGGTAGGCAAAGAATCCTGTTATAAGTTCCCCCTTTCTAAGGCTGCACTAATTAACTAGCTGTAACTCAGTTCCCCTGATATGCATTAAAGAAAGATAAGCCCCTCCCCACCATAGCCTACTGTGGCACTTCCCAAAAATTAAACCAACCAACCTCCTAAAAATAAAAGTAAAATGTAGAAAACTCAGAAACGGCCATCCCTGAGAAACAGTTATCCCTGAGAAACAGTTAATTATGAGTCAAATTGATGGGCTTTTTGTTTCTGACTGTATGCTGTGGGTCTTTGGTGTTTGTCCATTTATTCAATGCCAGTATGTTTTCATGCTTCCAGATGGTGGTATTGAATTGTGTGAAATGGTGAACTTTGCTTAGGCTGGAACTCTGGGACGCCAGGTCAGTCGACTAAAAGGGTGTCTTTTCATTCTTCCTAGAATGATAAGCACGGCTTCTGGCATGCCAGCGGGTTCCCAATGGGAGTCTCTTCTCAGGAATCGGGAAGTTCTGCCTGCTGCTGTTCCACGTGGCCACAGAGCAGCCTCTGTTGGAACCCTGAGCTCCAGTTACACCAGCGTAAAAAAAAAAGGGGGGGGGCGACAAATAATCTGACATCTAGAAACCTCATGTCATGTCTCCTTAAAGAAATGAGGAAATCTCAAACTTCTCAGTGTAAACTCAGTCATGCCTGTAAAAGGTGTGAATAGATCAAAATAAAGAAACCTCATGTGCCATCAATTAAGGTCAAAGAATTTCTAGAAATGCTAAAGATAGAAAATTCTTCTTTTTTAATCTGTACATAAACTTGTGTTCAGCTTTGAAATCTGTTTAACTTTGTCAGTTTGCTTGTGCCTAGGAAATCAGATTTGGGGTTCACCCGTTGAACAAGTTGAATAATGGTGAAAGGTAACCTAAAAATGAATCTTCAAATGCCAATACTGTCTTGCTAATGGATTTAATGCATAAATCACAAGTGAAATTTATTTCATTGCTGGACAGAAAAACTACAGAAAGTTGTTACTAACAAAATGTTTTTAATTGCTTAGTTAATAAAGGTGCCCCAAATTGATTTTAAGTAAAAAGTTTCTAGAAACTAAGAGTTAAAATCATTGTATAAGAACTTTTATATATAAAACATTTAAAAGGTTAATAACTGAAATTATTACAGTGGAGATGTATCCTAGATATCAATTACTGTAATTTACCTTTGTTTATGGCTACTTCAAGTCTATCTAGTGCTTACTATAGTAATGGTAATTATAACAAGTTTACCTTTAATTATGGTTATTTTTATAACCTCACCTAGCCCCTAGACTTCAACTATTGTGATGGTAATTATAAACTGAGTTTGCCTTTGTTTATGGTTACTGCAAGTGTGGCCCCACCCCTTGCCTCTGCTCTTGGTTCTGAAGCAAAGAAAACTTGTATCATAATATTGGAAACACTTTGGTTATAAGCCATTATATTGAGAAAGCCACAAAGGGGGAAACCACAAACCCCTATCTGCAGAAGCCCACAAAGAAAAGCTATCATGGAGATCTTTCAAGTGTGCTTTTACAGTTGAACTTGTTTTATAAAAAAGGAAAAAAAGGGAAGTTTTAAGTAAATAAGTTGTGTTTCCATGTCAGATTATTCATGTCTGCCTATTTACTCAGCTTATATCTTCATATATCAGGATAATAATATCAGATTAACAAATAATTCTTTAAAAAATTCTATTCAAATTGTTAAAAATTAAATATGCAGTTATATCTGTAATAAATGTTCCTAAAACCCAAATTAGGCTAAGCAGTATGGAAAGGTCATAGAGAAATCTGAATATAGAAACTGTTGGGAAAGGGAAAAACATTTTTTCCTGAGCTCTTTGACCTGCCCAACCCTCAGGGTCTTCTCTTTGCCAGAGCTCTGAGGAGGACCAGGTTTGGGAGATTAAAACTCTGTCTTCTAGGCTGGGGAATGAAGTCAGTTTTTCCTGTAGTTTCCCATTTTAAACCTTTTAAAGCCCTAAATAAGAGTAATTACTAATCCTGTTATCAAATTTCAGTAAGTAAAGGAAAAGTCCTTGAGAACTGTGAAAAGATCCTTACTAAATTATAATTAAATAATTGTAATATATTCCAGAGTCTAAAAGTCGGTATGCTTTTAAGATTATTCACAGTTTCAGAATTATATCAAAGACAAGAGGTTTTAGTCCCCTGTAAAGAAATGAAAAGAAAAAAGAAAAAAAAAAACCATTATTTGTATAAACAGTAAATTTCAATTTATTTAGCTCGGATGTTATCTCTTTAGTTTATAAAATACTAAGTTAATAAATTAACATTATATGTATTGTCTTCATGATAAAAATTCTACAGTTCATATCTAATGAAATTAAGTTGAAGAAATGTAAATCTGCCCTCTCCAAAATGTGTGAAGTAAAATCCATCGGTTGCTAATTGTAATCTAAGGTAAATTAACCAGACTGTATAGTTGTGGTTAATTATAAAGAGTTTGTAAAAGCATCATCTAAACTGAAGCATTTAAATAGCTAGTTCTAAAAAGCCATTATTAACTAAAAACCTAAATTGATGTTAACACCAAAAAGTAACTTCATAGCAATACAACCTGTCTGGAAGTCACCTCAATGTGCATATTCAAGTGGTGGTAATAAAAAGTTACCTTAATTCCATTGGGATCTTCAGTTTTCATTTTAAAAATATAGAAAGTAGTTTTCCTCTACTGCTAAAGTAAAATACCTGTATAATTAACATCTTCATTGTAAAAGTGCAGAAGTAAAAAGCAAAGTACTAAAAGTACATTTACTATATAACACATTGCATTAAAAATGTTTAATTGCATTAAAAATGTATGAAAATCAGGAGATAGACTTTAGCATTGTCAAACTCTCTTGTGCATTCAAACCAGGCACAAGTTGAGGGTAATTCTCCAGATGAGTTATTGGCTAGGGTGATCACTGACCCCTAAAACAATAAAAGTATCTACTTCATCTCTGGTCATGCTCCTGAAGTTGATGGGATATACTTTTCAGTCTCATACTCCTGCAGCAGCCAACAATGGCTCAGTACAGCCAAATGTACAGTGGATATCACCTCCAGACTGGCACTGTTTCTTAGTGCCAAGGAGCGCTATGCACCAGGCTGATGAAATACTGGGACCTGCTTTCCTAGCTTCTCTCTAGGGTCAACGGTGCTGTAGCTTCTGTGAAGTACATACAAAGTAGAGCAATGGATACCAGAATACTGTGAATAGAACTTAAACACAATTGGCACTATAGCTCCATGGAAAGATAACCCGTATGGTATTGCAAACCTGAAATTTAAAGCTATTAATTGCAGCTCAAGAAGAAACTTATGCATTGGGTAGTTCATTAATTAATATTAAATATTGTACCTATGTCCTATTCTAAATATACGTCTGATGACTATGAATACTTCTAGTAAATGATGTGCAGAAGGATATTAAACATGTTAAAAGTCCTGGTCAACTTCATTTTTTCAAGTATTTAATATACATACCTGTGAAATAGAAAAATGGCCACCTTGCCTAAAAACAGTGGGGCCAATAGCCCTTTCAATTATAAAAACCACCAAATTAACTTGGGGTAATCTCACAGTCTTCACCCCATGCCAGGTGAAAGATGTGCTTGAGCGCAGGACCACCAGTGGCTTACAGGAAGCTGGCTAATTAATACCAGGCTCAATTACTAAAAACCCCAAATGTGTAAATAAGGGTGTGTCAGACTCAACCCAGCCACCCTACTACCAGTAGAGGGCCCAAAATCAGATCCTGAAAAACCCCTGCTCCACTCCTGCCTGAAAACTCTTATACCAAATCTACTTGAGCAGGCCAGATCTAAACAATGAGCCTCTTGTGAACCAAAACATTACATGGTTCACAGATAAAAGTAGTTTTATTAAGAGAGGAATTAAAAAGGCAGGCTATGCAGTGGTTTCTCAATTTGAAACCGTAGAGGCCAAAGCTCTTTCCCCTGAAACCAGCCCTGAAATAAGAGCTAATTGCCCTTTCCTGAAGTTTAAAGCCAGCAGCTGGGAAACGGGCTAATATTTACACAGACTCTAAGTATGTTTTCCTTGTCCCTCACACTCTGCTGTGTAACAAGAACAAGGCTTGCTTACACTAAGAGTGGGTCACCTATTAAAAACAGGCAAAAATCCTAGATTTACTTAGAAGCCATATTGTAACCTCAGGAAATAGCAGTTATGCATTATCCAGGGCATCAGAAAACAAATATTGTTACAGCAAAAAGAAATGCTCGAGCTAATGCAGCTGCTAAAGCAGCAGCACAAACCCAGGTTTCCCTCCAACCCCTTATTCCAGCACCTGTACCGGTATTTGAAGTTCCACAGTATACCCAGGGTGAACAAACCCAGGAGCTAGGCTGGGGTTCACCCTGGAAGCTGATGGGTGGCTTGTTAAAAATACTCAAGTTTACCTGCTAGGAGCAGTGCAGTGGAAAGTCCTTCATGAACTTCACCAAGGCACTCATCTGGGGAGTGATGCCTAACCATCCTAGCCAAACGGGCTATCAAAAGACAAAGCCTGGTAAAGACAGTCAAAGAAATTACCAGGGGTTGCTTAATTAGAGCCAAAATATAAAAACTTTACTCTGAAGTTCTGATCAGTCCCACAGCTATTCAAGTTAAGGGAATGTCCAGCTTGGTGCACTAATCCTGACTAAAGTTAGCTGCCCAAGAGAGGGGCAGTTCACCAGAAGCTCCTGACGGAACACATGAGTGCCAGTCATTGGAAAGCCTTAGATGCTTCTTCAAAAAACAAAGCTGTTTCCTCTAACTCTAGCCCAAATGCCTAATCCTAGGAAAAAGACAAACCGTACTTCCCTTTAAAAACCTTGCCTCTTTTCATCTCCTTTAGCTTAACTGAAAAGAGAAATGTCTCTTCTCATTCCTCTCCTCTACCATAGGAATTGGTGTTAAGAATTTAAATCTAAACCCATTGTCTACTGCAATTTCTCTCTGAAGTTACCCAACAGCATAAAATAACTCAAAGAAAAAAATATTGTTTCCCACCAACTTCAGGAAAATGCTGCCTTACAGGCACATGTCCTTTTCTCCTTCTGTGGTCCAGTTAGTGGGACCATATATTCTCAAAATTCTAATTAAGTTTGTTTCTTCCAGAATCAACATCTTAGCCATATGAAAACTTCATCCAGCTTCACCCAGGATGCCAGATCCATCTTCCTTCGACCAAGATAAAAATAGCAAGAGCGTTTCACACGTTGCCAAGTAGGGCCGACAGCCCCTGATCAGCAGGAAGTAGCTATAGAAAAAAGATCATCTCCCTTCAGCACCCCATTTATGATTAAAGGTGTAAAGTCTCTAAAGAAAAAAATAGGGCAGGGTAGTAAGATAGGAAATCGGTAGACAGATCTGGAACCTAGCAAGAAATCTCCCCAAGTTTCCACCACTTGGAAGAAGACTTCCTCCAAAAGCGACAAAAAGTCCCATATATTCCCAAAGACTTTTTCATTAAGCCCTCCTGAAGAAATAAATGGGAAAAATGACCAGTTGAGATGGTGAACAGCTTGAAACTCCTCTCATGCTCTCATCATACTTCCCTGTTTCCTTTCCTTAATAATAACTCGAGTAAATAATGCAGTAAAAACACAGACAGCCACCCACCCCATCTCCAAAACTAGTGATGCCAAAGCTTAACAAACTAAGCTGGCATCAAAGGGGTATATAATATGCCCTTTGCATGAATTCAAATGTATCTAATTCTGTATCCAAGTTTGCCTAGTTTCTGGAAAGCCAATTAAGCTTTATAGACCCTACAGGCTTTTGAATATTGAGGAAGACTGTAGACTGAACATGTATTCAAATTTATATCCAGACGGAATGTGGGCAGTATGTTAATTCAAATTTACCTGGAATGTGGGCGATATATTAATTCAAGCTTACCTGGAATGTGGGTGATCTGTTAATTCAACCTTAGCTGGTATTCAAACAAACCCCTAAACCTTAAAAAACTAACAAAGAAAGTTTTTTGATCCCTAAACCTTTCCTTACCCCATCCCGCGTGTCTTGTATAAAAATAACCTAAAGCCCCCTACTTTGGGCTTGGCTTTTTGGACAGGAGTCCACTGGGCCTGGCCGGTCATTACGAATCTTCCTTCTCAGAAAATTACTGCATCCTACCCTTCAGTAATGATCACTGCATCATCTCTGCTTCCACTACAATATAAACTCTTGTCTTTACCATTTCTCTCTTTTATTCAAGGTCTTTTTCTAGTTGCATCACCAGGTGGGGCTTGGTAGTAATGCCTTTGCACCAGGGAGGCTCATCCCCAGGAGTCATGTCTCATGCTGAGTTTGGTTTGGAGTGATTGCATTTGAGCAATATGGAGGCTCTCAGGAGGTAACTCTTAGGTACCCTGCAGCTCTATGCCTAGTTGAAATTTCAGGCACACAGGTTCATAAGCATACACATTAATATCAAAGGCCCATCATTGGACCATCCTTCTTCACTGGTCTTTGCCCTTGCACTTGGGGGGTTGTTGCTGCTTCATTGGGGAGTGTGACAATTCCCAGCAATGGGATGAGTGCTGAGGCACTCACTCAGTTGTAGTGTGAAACTCAGCCTGTGGTTGGCGCTAAGGTTGAACCTTAAATCTCTGGACTGTCCATAAGCTGCTCCCTGAGCCTCAGCAGAGTTTGAACGTCTACTCCAGTTCATTGGACTTACCTGGGTCAGCTAACAGGGAGGAGAGGATGGTCATCCACCACACCAGGGAACCAAGACCATCTAACACTGTAAGCAGGAGAATCCCATCCATCAGCCAAGTGGGATTTAAACCCCTTCTGGATTTAGAGTTGGAGTGGACATCTCCATCCCAGGGTCCTAAGGATGTAAAAATAAAATATGGATTAGAGTGGACTTACTTGTATTCTACTATAGAATTATTGTTCCTCTTGCAATGGGAGAAACTATCATTGATGTGGAGACAATAGCCATGAGAGTTGCTGGAGGCAGGGAGAGGGAAAAAGAGGAGTGATATTGGGGCCTGTTCGAGACTTGGAGTTGCCCTGAATGATATTGCAGGGACAGAGGCAGGATACAATATATATCCTACCATAATCCACTAAATGAAATGGGAGAGAGTGTAAACTAAAATGTAAACTATAATCCATGCTGTGTATCAATATTCCAAAATGTATTCATCAAATGCAATGAATGTGCCACACTAATGAAAGAGGCTGTTGAGGTGGGAGGAGTGGTTGGGATGGGGAGTGAAGGTATATGGGAACATCTTATATTTTTTAATGTAACATTTTGTGTGATCTATGTATCTAAAAAAAAAAAAAAAGACAATAAAAAATGACCAAAAAATAAAAAGAGATTCTTGAGATCCATTCCAATATAAATTTCAATTTTTACTGAGAAGTCAATAAATCATATACTTTATGGTATGTACTTAGATTTTAACTTTTTCCCATTTTTTCCTCAATGCACTCTGATATGTTTTCAACTGTCTTCCCCTTAATCCACTAACCTTGAGAGTCTGGTTCTCTCCAACTCAGTGAATCCACTGAATGCCTCTTCATCTGACAATATTCTTCAACAAACTTCCCATGTCCCTTCCTTTAGAATTTCTCTCTGTTCTGGTGTACTAGTTCACAAAATGGGCTTTCTCAGGCTCCTATTTGTGAATATTTGCAGTCCCTTTCTGAAACTTTAATTACTTGAACTCTGCCTGATTTCATCTAAGCCCTTCCTTTTCTTCTACTTCTCTATCTGGGTATTATTGTTTATTTCTTTGACCTCAAATATCTTCTTTAATTTTATAGCACATACACATTCCAGTCTAAATCTTATATGTACCTGAATATGAAATTCTCCACTGGAATATTTCAGAATTTCCTCATCAGTCACATGGATAGACTTTTTCTTTTGGAGGTACTGCGGATTGAACCCAGGACCTTGTACATGGGAGGCAGGCGGTCAACCACTAAGCTACCTCCACGCCCTAGATGGACTTTCAGAAGGTATAAATGACCTTGTCTGTCCTCAAGGACTTGGGTAATAAAACTTCTCAGCAATTTTTGGTATAAAAGGTCTGCATTTCTAGGAATTTTCTATTTCCCAAAGTGAAATAGTTCTAGTTTATTTATGCAAAGAATTTTTTTTCTTAACTGATTTCTTCTAATTAAGTTTTTAAATGCCACAGATCCAGACCTGTCATTTGCTAGTATAATTTCATACCCTTGGAGAAACCTACCTCATTGTTGATCTGCAATAGACTCATTTCTGACAAAAATATAATATCTCTTGCCTCAAAATATTGTATGACTAGCCTATAATCTCAAAGGACTATATATGGAAACCATGAAAATGGAGTCATTAATTTCCTAAAATGCATGGTAATAAAATACGAAATACAACTTTAAAAATTTCAGGAGAGTGAATTGAAAATGAAAACGATAAACATTAATCAAATGCCTGTACCTAAAATGAAAATACATTTTGTGTTTGAAATAATTTTTCTTCTATATGTCAAAATAAGTCTGAAACATGTTCATTGTGGCAATGTTTAAATATAATACTACCTGTAAGAATTTGTTTAGGGTGATTGGGAAGCTCTGGTAATGAATTTTATTAATGGTAGCAAAACATTTTGTATGTGATTAACCTCACTGAGTTCTGTTTGAGATGGGAAAGTTTATGTTGTATGTATGTTTCCACAACTTAAAAAAAAAGAGAGAGTAAAAGACAGTGATAATTAAATGCAGTACATGATCCTGATTGGATTGTAATAAAAGAAAATAGTGTACATCCTTTTCATAGGGAAACAAATAATGAAATTAGATTATTCTGGGAGTTCCTAATATTTTGAGGTTTATAGTTTTTAGAGTTCTTGGAACATCCACAAAATTTGACATGAAGAGACATAGAATGTTATTTCCTTTGCTAAGTAGTAAAGTATGCACATATCAAAACAATGAAAATATTTTTCTTTGAATATATATATGCATCCCAAACATTTCTACTTATATAGAATACACTATCCCTATATCCTGAGAGAATGTTAGTAGATTATAATTCCTCTTAGGAATGAAGAGTAGCAGGGATTTTCTTATTCTAGAATACTTGCCCAGCACAAATTCACAAAATAATGAAACCTCTTGGAAAAGAAATGAAGGTTGATATTGAGGGTTTTAAAAGGAATTAAAAAACCCAATTTGTTTCCCTTAATTACAAAGGGATCTTTGTAATCTACATAATTTATCTAATTTGAGGGTAAAGACTATTAAAGAAGTTATGCCCTGAGTGATGTGTCTTCACTGTCATTTGAATTACTCAAGATTTGTCTTCTGGGTTACGGGCCTTTTGATACTATCAACTGCATAAAAAGAGGGTCCTTCAAACAAATGATCCTTTTTCTAGAAAGAAGCTGAGCACTGGTACATAGTGAAAGCGTGAGCAATCAGTCTTAGTGTCCTTACATTTTTGGTCTGGTTGGGTTGTGGTAAGGAAGAGAATTTTAACCACAAGGTGTAGTCCTTATTTATGTTGTAAATGAGTTTGTTAATCAGAATGCAATTGTTGAATTTGACTGCAGGCATGCAGGCCCAGGCCATCTGAGGTCAGAGTAGGTTACTGTGGACAAACAGTTCCTCTGAAGTAGTAATTCATTAGTATTTTATAGAGAAATATGCCTGAAACATTCAGAGAATATTTTTTGTAATTATACCAGTAGAAGGGACAGATAAATAAATAAATGTATAATGACAAATTAAAAGAGTAACGTGAAGGAAAATGGACTCTGTTTTGACCTGGATCACCTTAGTCACGTTCTCTGTCCATGCAGTCATGGACACCGCAGGTAATTCAGGTCACTCCTATTGGAAACATTTACGGTAAATACTTAGTAGGACCTGAGAAATATTCTCAGTATCTATTTTTTTTAACATTTAAAAAAATTTTTCTCCCCTGTCCCCCCACCTGATGTCTGCTCTCTGCGACCATTTGCTGTGTGTTCTTCTGTGTCCACTTGCATTTTTTTAAAGATTTATTTTATTTCTCCACCCCCCTCATCCCCCCACCCCGTTGTCTGCTCTCTGTGTCTACTGCTGTGTGTTCTTCTGTGTCCGCTTGCACCCTTGGTGAAACCAGGAAACTGTGTCTCTTTTTTGTTACATCATCTTGCTGCACCAGCTTTCTGAGTGTGTGGCACCTGAGCGGGCTTAGCTTTTTTTCACATGGTGCAGCTCTCCTTGCAGAACACATTCCTTGTACATGGAGCACTCCCATGTGGGGTCGCACCTGTGTGGCATGGCATTCTTTGCACGAGGCAGCTCTGCGCATGGGCCAGCGCACCACATGGATCAGGAGGCCCTGGGTATCGAACCCTGGGCCCTTAAATATGGTAGGCAGGTGATCTATCAGTTGAGCCATGTCCACTTCCACCCTTGCGTTCTTGTCAGTGGCACTGTGAATCTGTGTCTCTTTTGTTGCATCAGCGCCCCATGTGTGTGGTGCCTCTCCTGTGAAGGGTGTGCTTTTTGCGTGTGGGGCAGCTCTCCTTGCGTGTGGGTTTCTCCTGTGCGGGGGACACTCCTGCATGGCATGTCACTCCTTGGGAGCATCACCACTGCATGTGGGCCAGCACACCACATGAATCAGGCAGGCCCTGGGTTTGAACCCTGGACCTCCCATATGGAAGGTGAATGCTCTATCAGTTAAACCAAATCAGCTTCCCCTCAGTATCTATTGCAATGAGTAAGTGTCCATTATATTGGATGGTAAACATCAGGGGAATTAGAGGCTGATGTTTGGATAGTGGCTTCAATTCTGTGACGCTACCTGTTTGGTAGGAAACCAGGGAAGGTGGCATAATTGTGTAAGCAAATTATATGAAGAAATTTTGACAATAGGGTGGGGATTCTGCTTATCAAAATGAAAACTGACATTCCTGATAAAACCCAGGTGTATCTTAAGGAATTTGAACTGGGCAGAGAGGCAGAAAAAATGAAAACTCTCACTTTTGCTAGCCACAGGATTTTTAACATTACTAAAGATTTCTGAGCCTCTGTTCATTTTACTTATTAAATAGGGAAGTTGGACTTAGCAAGGTTAATTTGAGGATTAAATAACCAAATAAGTAAATTTCCAATCACATGTAATACAACCATTGTTTTTCTGGGGTCAGGTACAAATGAGTAAGTTTATCTGATTTCTGTTTCTCACAATATAATCTATGAAATGCATGTACTTATTAAGAGTATTTTAGGGGAGAATTAACAATATAGAACCTTTACATCTATAAATTGTGTAGTGCAAGATTGTTACAGCTGAGGATAAGTAATAAAGGATAAGATGTTAGTTGCCGCAGAATATAATATTGAGGAAATACATTTTCTCCCATATTCTTCATTCTATATTATTTGAGCCTCCTAGTCTCTGGGGATGTTGAGACAGTATGACCCATGTACTTCTACTACTTTCTGATGCATGGGATTTTCAGCACTAGTTTTACACGATGGGAGCCACTGACCTCTCCAAAGGAGCAAGACTCTGAATTGATAAACCCTATAATATGATACATTTTTCAGTATTATGGGTGATGATCAAGTTAGCGAGAGAAGATCTCAAACTCGGTGTTGAGAGAGTGATATTGTTAGACATGCCATATGGAAAAACCAAGATGATTTAAGGTAAGTGTACACAGAAGGGAAGGTACAAGGTAAAGGAAGAAGGGAGTGAGTATCCAGTGGGCTCAGATGGATGTTTCATAAGCCAGGAATAGTCATATCTGAGACATTCTAGAGTGGTTTCTCTGTAGGTGGAGGAAAATATTTTGAAATATGGGAGGGTGTTAAAAATCTCTGGACACCTTGGGGTAGTGAATATAGAAAACTCAATGATTTTCATGTTCTTACAGCTCAGTGAAGATGCTTATATCTTCTTCATTACCCAGAAGAGCCAAGACTTTCTTACTCTTTTCCCAGGGAGAGGAGAGTCCTCCCCTATTTCTCTTGGTGCACACTTCATGTCCCTGTTGATTGTGCCTAGGGTACTTCCAGGGGAAGGGTTGGGATTCCTGAGAGTTGGGTCTGGAAATTGGGGACAAGACCAGAGTCTCATAGCTTCTTTCTCCATTCTCAGCTTTGTTCACCTAGTGCTTATCTGATTTTGAGTGAAAACCCTGAGGAAGACTTTTGTCAGCTGAGCTATTGACAATGCTACCACTGGTGAGTAGGGAATTCTTTGTACTGAAATTGCACATGCATTGTCAGCAGACAGGTAGGTTTCTCATATTGGCATGGGTATTCTAATCTCTTTTATGTGATATTTAAGGATCTGAGCTGCAGTTAAGTTCATCTAGGCCTCTGGTATGGTGATGGTAGGTTAGGGGTTGATCAATAAGTAATCTCCTTTCCCACATTACACATGTTTATTCCAGACTCCATTAAGGCTCCTCATTGGAGAAATAATTCAGTCATTTGTCATGTTCATGCCTCCATTTGGCTTTGGCATGGAGTGAACATAGGTGATAGAGATGAGTGAGAGCAGAAGTTTTACAGTTAGTTGGGTGGCTCATGTTTCTACAGATGAGTGCTATCCATCCAATTTTATAGGTGGTAAGGTGCATTGTTGAGAGGAATGAAAGTGGGGCTTAGGTAATAGAAGAGAATGTTTTCCCCACTTTTAATTTCTTAAAATATTCATATAGATTTGCACATTTTGAAAACTTCTGAAAAAAGGTAACTAAAATCAGGCCTCAATTGCCTGATTTCCAATTTTTTTAGATACCTTATTCAATCATTTACTTTCATAAGTGGATGTAAATATAAGAAGTATTATTTCTAAAATATATGACCCTGTGAAAATAGTTGAAGAATTGGAGAGACCAGAATGGATCAAGAGGCTTTTTGTACTCTTGAACATACAGAGGTGGTGAAGATACCAGAGAAACAATGAAATGGGTATTTGGAAATCCCAAGGAATGTTGAGTTTTGAAAGTTCTCTTACCCCTGGAATGATCAGGACCATCCTCAAGGACAACATTCTCAGGGCTTTGCGGTGTATACTACTGGACTGTCTGTACATATGTTACGATGAACACCTGAGTTATGTAGAGTGGAATGGGGCAGAATGTAATAATTCCAAGTTCTATATGATACTTTTTTAGTTCTGTAGAATGTTGGACTTTGCATTCCACTGAATAATATACCTATGACATGTTTAGTTAGGAAGTACTTTTTATATTAGCTTATTGCCTCTTTCAAAACTTGTAACAGGATATTAAATGATTTCATAGAGGAGAGGAGACTGAAGTCCTCTGGGGGTAATAATCTAACCTTAGTTAAGGTATAAAAGTGACAAATCATAGATATTGCATGCTTGTAATGAGTCTTAATTTTCATGAATTTTCATGGAAAAGGGTGTTTTAGTTATGAATGCTCACATATAAATAGTATATCACCATCTGGAAATTATAATGGCCAATTTATTCAGAAATTTTTGTTATATGTCTTAATGATGTTCTCTTATATGCAATTTTAAATATTCAGGGTGTGTGTGTGAAAGGCAGATGACTATTCAGTACTACGAATGATCAGACTTGAAACTCATACAGTTTGAGTTTCAATTAACTATCATCAACTCCTTAGTTCTGTCCTCTCACACATCCTACTGTGGGCATTGGTAGTGCTTATTGTTTCTGAACTTTGTGTCTGTGATGTTTTCAGGAGTTAGTAAACTTGAAAGATATAGTTATAGACTTCACCCAGGAAGAGTGGGCCCTGCTGGGAATATCCCAGAGAAAGTTGTTCAGAGATGTGGTACTCGAGAATATTGGTCATCTGATCTCAGTGGGTAAGTCTCAAATTTACCTGTCAGTTCCTGTATATTGTTTTATATTCTTTTTTTATTATTACCCCCTCCTCATTTGTGCTCACTGTCTGCTCTCTGTGTCTGTTCGTTGTGTGCTCTGTGTCTCCTCGTTTTCCGTTTTTAGAAGGCACCAGAAACTGAACCTGTGACCATGTGGAAGGGAGGTGCCCATTCACTTGAGCCACATCTCCCTGCTTGTTGTGTCTCTTATGGCGTCATCTCAGTGCATCATCTTGGTGTGTCACCTCACCACGCCACCCTGCTGCATCAACTCACTACACCGGCCCATCATGTCAGCTCTCTGTTTTGCTTGTCTTTAGCATGCACCGGGACCTGAACCCCAGACCTCCCATGTGGTAGGCAGGTGCCCAACTGCTTGAGCCACACCCATTTACCTATATTCTTTTATATTTTATTTATACTTTATAGACATATTTTATTTTACACTGTTTTATAACATATACAACTATCTAAATTTATTTCTTTACTTCTTAGTTACATCTAGTTTTTCACCCCACTAAAATGTAATGTCCTTAAATGCAAATTTGATGTTTTTCTTCTACTTAATATCCAGTATTCATAGCTGTGTTCGGAATTCAGTGAACATTTCCTGAAAGATTAAATAAGTGGATTAAATATTCCCAAATAATTATTCTGCTCTAGAGGACTTCGTTTGGATTCAGATTATAGTAGTAAAAACAACAGACATATTCTTTTCCACATCAAATTCTTCTGGGAAACTTATGTTATTGTATTCTTTTAAGAAAATAATTAAATATTTGACAAACATGTTCAAGAATATAGAGGGTTCTGCAGTCTCTCTGTGCAACTTAGGCATCAACAACTATCCTCAGTATTTGGACATAAGATCAAGAGTTAACACTTTGATGGTGAGAAATTACCAGTAGTTAGTGTTCCAGTTACTTTTCGCTTGGATGACCTTCAGTGTATACCTTATTCTTCTTTGGTCATTGCAGTGGTTTGAAGCTGTATGTACTGCAGAAAAACAGGTTCTTAAATCTAACTTATTCTTATGTATATGAATCCACTTTGCATTGGACTTTTTGATGAGGTTGTATTATTTAAGGTTTGTCCCACTTCATACAAGATGGGACTTTTTTCTATTACTGGAGTCCTTTACAAGGGAATAAAATTTAGAGTGACATAGCCAGAGGAAGTAAGAAGCTCAAATCTATACAACACAGCAGGGAAGACCAGAAGATGCCACTGTGTACCCTGTCATGGATACAAGGACCAAGGCTTGTCAGCAGCCAGCCCCAAAATGCTAGTCTTGGGGAGAAAGTGTTGCCTTGATTTTAACATTTTCAAAACATAAGCTAATAAATTTCTCTTGTTTCAGCCAATTCATTTCTTAGTATTTGCTTAAGCAGCCTAAGAATCTAACTCAAATATTGGTACCAGGAGAGTGGGCACCTGCTATTATAAATATCTAAAATGTGGAAATGACTATGGAATTGGATAATGGGTAAAGGATGGAAGAATTGGGAGGTGCTTGATAGAAAAGGGCTGGATTGCTTTGAAGAGATGTTGGTAGAAATATGCATGCTAAAGGTACTTATAAGAACTGAGGATGAAATGATGAATGTGTTATAGGAAATTGGAGGAAAGGCAATCCTTGTTTTCAAGTGGCAGAGAACTTGGCAAAACTGAGTTCTGACATCAGATTGAAGGCAGACCTAGTAAGGGTTTGGAGAGTGCATGGAGGATGCACAAGCTCTTGGAATGGGTGGATCTGCCACTACATCATTCCCAAAGCACAGAACATGATTCAATTAATTGTTCTCAGACCTTGAAATTTAATGGCGTATACCTGCAGGGTATTGCACTTGTTTGGGATTTCTGGCCCCTGATATCCTTTCACTTTCTCCTTATCGGAATGGAAATATTTACCCTTTGAACGTGCCTCCTTTATATATTGGAAGCAAATAACTTCTCTAAATTTCACTTATCCAGAGACATAATAATTGTGCCAGCATTCAGAGCAATCATAACCAATTTTGATTAGGCATTATGCAAATCATTTTTTCTGAAATGACTTAAGGCTTTTGGGATATTGTGATGGAGTGAATTTTGTTTGTCTATAAAAACAATATATCTTTTTTGAGAATAGAAGGTGGAGTGTGTTAGTTTGAAACTGCACGTGCCACAGAAAATCTCCATTCCTCTTAGTGTGAACCTACTATAAGTAGGACATTTTGCTGACATTACCTCAGTTAAGGTGTGTCCTTCCTCAATCAGGATAGGACTAAATCCTAATACCTAGGTCCTTTTTAAGAATAAAATTCAGACAGTAAGAAAAAAGGCTATCAGAAGTAAGGTGAAATTCAATAAACTTCATAGAGAATAAACCATGAGAAACTGTCATGTGCCTTGCTATGCCACAAGCTAATGACCAACAGTCAACAAACAGTAGTTGCAGAAGGCCACAAATGTCCTGGGGTGAAATAATTTCCTTAATGATGTCTTCATTTAGACATTTTCCCAGCCTTTAAACCATAAGCTAATAAACTTCTATTGTTCAAGCCAACACATTTCATATTTACTTATGCTGCCTAGGAAGCCAAAGTGATCACCTTTCCTGGACTTGATGATAATTTACTGTTCACTGCACAGGAGTTTAACTTCTCTATATTTTTCCCACACCCAGGACATCCGGTCTGTAAATCAGATATACTTTCCCACTTTGAGCAAGGAGAGGAACTGTGTAAAGAAGGAAATGGAGTTTTCCAAGACCAAAATTCAGGTGAGTTTTTAGGAACCTGTGAATCACAGGAACAATGAGCCAGGTCAGTGAATCAGTAGTTTCTTAAAAATATCAACTAAAGATTTATTTGAGTTATATTTTCTGAAATGTAGGTGTCGTTATTGGGGAAATATCCCTCAACTATTGTTATTATTCTATTTACTTATTCATCTGTATTCAAGTATCTGTGTCTTTGGCAAAAAAGAAATGATGCACTATTGGATTTTAACTTTGTTTAATGGCCCTTTCCTGGTCCTCCTCTTTGAGATTTTCCCTCTTTTACTTCCCAAACATCTTTGTAAAATTTTTTCTTCTGCATCAATATTGAAAAATTTTTTCTAATTGCCAATGTTGTATGAAGTTTTCTACAGCCTAGATAATTCCTTAATTTGATATTTTTCCCAAATTAATGTCATATTAGAAGAAATTATAAGACTGTGTTGGACTTTTGAACATTTTATTATCCAGAATGCTAGTCTAGCAATGAACTATTTTCTTCAATTTTTTCAGGTATGGAAAATGGTCTTAAAAAGCCAGAAATGTTATCCATGCAGCATATCTGCAGTAGAGACACGTCTATGACCATGCCATTGGTAAGCTTCACGGGTGTGATCCATGGTCTTCCACATCGATACCTGGGAGGGAATAAATAAAAAAGTAAGAACAGTCACTTAACTGTCGTATGTTGCCTTTAAGTGCTAATCCAAAAAGTCTGTGATAGTTTGAATTTTGGCAAAAATTAACTTGAAAAAGAAAATATAACCTAGGATTTTATAAAAACATAATTGCATAAACATGGATAATATACCTATTCTTTGAAACATTATAAGGCCTTCAATATTGATGAGATAGCTCTGCAGTTGGGTTGCTACAAAAGGGAAGACCTCTAAGTATGAAAGAAAATAAGGTAATTAACTACCATGGGAAATTTTAACTGGAGACTGTCAGTGAATTACTAATCTAGATTTCATATTTGTATGAGTAAATATTTATCGAAAAATCTTTTACGGTCTCTCATCTCTTCCTAGAAACAGAAAACTCATAGTGGAAAGAATGGCCTTACATGTAGTGAATTGCCTGAAAACTTCACTCACAGATCCAGAGTGACTCAACATATGTTAACTCCCAATGAAAGGAATTTCAGAAATTTGTTTGGTAAAGATCTCCATGAGCTGTCATCTTTTAGTCAACAGAAGGAAATTCTCAATAGAAATAAATCACATGATTATGATGTGGTTGATAAATCATATATTGAAAGCTCTTGCTTTATACAGTGGAATGGAACTCACATCAGAGAGAAACCATATGAATGTGACTTATTTGGGAACGCCTACAATCAACGTTCTGACCTGACAGTACATGAGAGGGCTCACCCTGGAGAGAAACCCTACAAATGTCATCTCTGTGGGAAAGCCTTCACTCGAAGTTTTACACTGAGAGAACATGAGAGAACTCACACAGGAGAGAAACCCTATGAATGTCATCTCTGTGGGAAAGCCTTCACTCGTAGTTCTGCCCTTAGACAACATGAGAGAACTCACACAGGAGAGAAACCCTATGAATGTCATCTCTGTGGGAGAGCCTTCACGCGTTGTTCTGCCCTTAGACAACATGGGAGAACTCACACAGGAGAGAAACCTTATGAATGTCATCAATGTGGGAAATCCTTCACTCAGTCTTCTTGCCTGAGAAAACACGAGAGAAATCACACTGGAGAGAAACCTTATGAATTCCATCCATGTGGGAAAACCACTTGTTTTTCCCTTAAACATGAGAGCACTCATACTGGAAAGAAGCCCTATGAATGTCATCCATGTGGGAAATCTTTTATCCATTATTCTAGCCTTAGATATCATGAGAGGACTCATCATACTGGTGAGAAACCCTATGAATGTCATCCATGTGGGAAATCTTTCATCCATTATTCTAGCCTTAGATATCATGAGAGGACTCATCATACTGGTGAGAAACCCTATGAATGTCATCCATGTGGGAAATCTTTCATCCATTACTCTAGCCTTAGATATCATGAGAAGACTCATCATACTGGTGAGAAACCCCATGAATGTCCTTCATGTGGGAAATCCTTCACCCATTATTCTAGCCTTAGATATCATGAGAGGTCTCACACTGGTGAGAAACCCTATGAATGTTTTTCATGTGGGAAATCCTTCACTCATTCTTCTCCCCTGAGAAAACATGAGAGAACTCACGCTGGAGAGAAATCTTATAAATGCCATCTATGTGGGAAAGCTTTCATCCATTCTTCTACCCTTAGAGGACACATGAGGACTCACACTTGAGACAAACCCTATGAATGTCATCTATTTTAGAAATCCTTCACTCATTTTTCTTACCTGAGACAACATGAGAGAAGTTATTCTGGAAATACTATTTGTGAATGTCTTCTATGTGGGAAAGTGTTCATTTGTTCTGCCTTTGGACAATACAAGAAAACTTACACTGGAGAGATACCATAAGAATATCATCTATTTGGGTAATTTTTGTTCATTTTGTGACCTTATATAATTGGAATGATCTCAATCTCAAGAGAAACCCTATGAATGCCATATATGTGAACTGCTTCAGTCAATGTTCTGCCTTAGATTTTATCAGAGTATATGTACTATAACTTTTGGATGTGGAAGAGATTTCAGCCCTTTACATAACCTTTAAATATACTAGAGAACTCACATACTTGAAACACTGAAGTCAGTCTGGTAGAGCCCTAAGTCATCCTGACTACATCAATTTAGACCAATTCATACTGGAGAGAATGAATATAAGTGTCACTAATGTAGCAAAAAACTAATAGGTGGTCTGGTAATATATAATGTGAGAGATTTCATAATATAAATATAAAGAAATGTTCCAGCTGATAAAGAGATAAGTCATTACCAGAGAATGAAACCCCTTGAAGGAAAACCAGATAATTCACACAGGAGATGTTATTCATGAAAAATCACATGAAATCATTTATTCCTACAACATGTATTGTAGGGTAAGTGAGAATCCACAGAGTAGAAAACTCTAGTGTCATGACTGAAGACATGTCTTCAGTTTTCACTTGTTTCTTAGCATTAATATAATTTTATTATGAGAGGAAACAACAATGCTAAAATCAATTTAGGAACCTCTTCAGCTGGACTTCACATCAGAAAATTCATAGTGAAACATAAAATGCTTTATACACCTTTAGGAAAAAATTCAGCAAAGAGTCAAGAAGTTTAAACAGGACTTACTATTGCAATGATGTAAGAAATAGTTTATTTTTTTCATTAAAGTTAATAGATCACAAAGAACGTTATATTAAAAAACATAAACATAAGAGGTTCCCACATAACCCACTTCCCACCCCCCCCACTGCATCATTTTTGTAAATTCTATTTTTTTGAATATATATACATCATGAAAAAATATTACATAAAATATGTAAGAGGTTCTTGTATACCGCCACCCCACTCTTCCCACACCAACAACCTCCCCCCATTATTGTGGCACACTCACTGCACTCACTGAACACATTTTGGACCACTGCTGTACCACATAGATAATAATTTCCCCTGTAGTTCACACTCCCCCAGTACATTCAGTGGGTTATGGCAGGATATATAAAGTCCAACATCTGACCCTGCAATATCATTTAGGACAACTCAAAGTCCCACAAATGCCCCACATCACATATCTTCCTTCTCCCTGCCCTCAGGAAATACTGTGGCCACTTTCTCCACCTCAATACTGCAATTACTTCTATTACTAGTCACGATAGTTTTATAGTAGAATATCAGTAAGTCCACTCTAATCCATATTTTATTCCTCCTTTCTGTGGATCCTAGGATAATGATGTCCACTCCACCTCTTTATCAAGAAGAGGCTTAGATTCCACACGGATGATGGATGCAGTTCCTCTGCTTGTAGTTGTAGGCTCTCTTGATTCCCTGGTGTTGTGGTGGACCATCTTCACCTCCCTTTTAGCTGACCTTGGTAAATCCAATGAACCAGAGAATAGGAGTCACAACTCTTCTGAGACTCAGGGCCCAGCTGGCACATGGGCAGTGCAGAGGTTCAAGTTACCAGAGTATACGCCATCTCTAGTGCCAACCACAGGTTCAGTAAAAGTGACAGAAGAGGCATGCGTAGCAAAGTCACATCTGAGTCCAGCTCCATCACACTCACATTCATCTGCCATGACCATATACCCTGTGGATCTCTGTAGCCTTCAGGAGAACCAGTACCTAGGGTTTATATACTTTGGCTTTTCCTGGAGTCCTGCTGAGTTGTGTGTAAGTGCGACCCCTCTGATGGCCTCCCTACTCTTTTTGGAAGACTCTTAGCCATATAAACTCATTTGTCCTTGCCATTTCCCCCTTTTATTCAAGGTCAAAAGGCAGTTTTTAACATTTGATCCAACATGTAGGCTGAGGTATTCTGCTGGTCTGAGCTGGCCCTTTCATTCAAGGTCTCTTTCTAATTGCATCACCAGTTATTGATTGGTAGTAATCCCTTGGTGCCAGGGAGGCTCATCCCCAGGAGTCTTGTCCCACACTGGGGGGAAGATAATATATTTACATGCTTAGTTTGGCTTAGAGAGTGGCCACATTTGAGCAACATGGAGGCTCTCAGGAGATAACTCTTAGGCACCCTGCAGCTCTAGGCCTAGCTCATATTTCAGGCTTACAGGCTCATAAGCATAGCCATCAGTATCAAGGCCTCATTATTGGACCATCCATCCTTGTTGGTCTTTGCTGTTGCACTTGGGGGATTAGAGAAAATAGAAGTGGCATGGGTATACCAAATGATGAGTTTTTGTATGAAGAAATACGGAAGAGATTAATTCAGTAGGTTAGTATTTTCATATAGGTAGGAACAAGTTATTTTTTCTGAATATGTACTATGTTGGCCACATTCTATGTAGCTTTGTAATTCTAAGCACTAAGATTGGAATAAATCAGAAAAGCACTTTGAATGCTAATTCAAACATTTGGAACACAAAATTATGACTTAACTATTGTGTTATATCATGGCAAGGATGAAACGAACATGGATGAAAATACATATTAGAAGTGTAGTCATATATTCATAAACAGGCTACTTTTAAAATACTGTTTAATATTGCCATTAAAATTTAGGAAAGAATTTAAGAGAAAACTTGTAATAAAGTAAAATTTGTCAAGAAGAGAGAATGTAGTTATTTTAGTTGTCTGTTCCCGTGTCCTCTCACCCCATCACAAGTGGGTGGATATGTGCCTAATGCTGGGGCACTTTTGCTGTAAATTAGCTTTCTAGATCAGATGATAGTTCAGTTGAATATCTGAACACTTTTTCAAATATGTTTCTCCTCAGTACAATAGTCATTTCAGCTGCCACATTATGCAAGAGAATAGCTGTTCCATATTGAGTATATGTTTGTGAGTTTTTGTCTGATAAAATTCATGTCCTATATGTTTTTTTTAAATTAAAAATGTATTTTATTTATTCTCCCCCATCGTTGTTTGCACTCATTTTCTGCTCTCTGTGTCCATTCATTGTGTACTCATCTTTTTAGGAGGCACCAGGACCTGAACCTAAGCCCTCCCATATGGGAAGGGGGCACCCATTGGTTTAAACCACCTCCACTTCCCAATGTTCTATATATTTTCATGGTTTCCTTCATGAACCAAACCATACCATCAGTAGGAATGTCTTTTGTTATTGACTGTATTGATTTCTCTGCAGAGCCCTGGAATATTTGCACCTTTGGCACCTGTATCTAAAAAATCCATGAAGGTTTTAACATCACCCTTATCCCCGTCCACCCTAATGGGGATATAGGACTTAGGATTCTTGGAGGGCATCCAGAGTCCTTGGCTCCATCCCTAAACATTCTTTTTATTGGGAGTAAGATGAGAGTACAGGGCGGCGGATTGGCCCAGTGGTTAGGGCGTCCGTCTATCACATGGGAGGTCTGCGGTTCAAATCCCGGGCCTCCTTGACCCGTGTGGAGCTGGCCCATGCGCAGTGCTGATGCATGCAAGGAGTGCCTTGCCATGTAGGGGTGTCCCCAGCATAGGGGAGCCCCACATGCAAGGAGTGCACCCCGTAAGGAGAGCCACCCAGTGCGAAAGAAAGTGCAACCTGCCCAGGAATGGTGCCGCCCACCCGGAGAACTGACACAAGATGATGCAACAAAAAGAAACACAGATTCCCGTGCTGCTGATGACAACAGAAGCGGACAAAGAAGATGCAGCAAATAGACACAGAGAACAGATAACCGGGAAGGGGGGGGAGGGGAGAAAAATAAATAAATAAATCTTTTTTAAAAAAAGGATGAGAGTACAGCTGAAGGGGAGCCTTCTCCCTATTGGAATCATCATGCTCACAGAACTGTCTTCCTCAAATCCTGTGTACAAAGTAACCTTGGCAACCCATGTGTACCTCCTTCCTCAGCTGCAAATGTGGTTTGTTGGGCCGCTCTGAAGAATTCTAAACTTCTCCAGACCTGTGAGCTCTATTCCTACTCTTCTGCAGCTTGTGAGGTGGCCTTAATGTCTTACTTAGAGGGACCACCTTCTGACCCATAATATTGAGTTTTTCTGTAGGTATCCCATCCATTGCTGCTTTGTGCATCCCCTTCTTTGCTAATCAAAGTCACTTTGCCCTGGGGATTGGCTGGTCCTGCCCCTTCCTTTGTTAGTCCTTGGTATTTCTTTGTGTTCCCTTTATGGCCTTTGTGGCATGGTTTCCCATTGCTAGGCTTCTGTCCTCCTGCCCGCCTCAGTCAAAAAAGGCTTATGCTGTGCTGCTGATCCCACTCCAAAGCAGGACATTGTGGTGGACATTTCTACCACTTCACCCACTGAATCAATAGAAAGGATATGGGACTCCTCTGGGAAATTACTCATTTCGTTAAAGCCTCCAGTGCCTTCCAAGGCAGGATCATTTCATCCACATCCTGACCAGCAGTGGGATGATGTAACCACATGTCTTTCCAACATGATAGGCAGTTGTGGCCTCACAATCTTTCTATTTCAAAAGTGTTTGAATGGCATATGTTTTCCGCGTTTTACTGTCAACTTTGCTGTGTATTAGATAAGTTTCTCAGACCTGTGTATCTATATAGATATGTTTCTTTTTAAATCCACTTAAAATTTTAAGAGGGACATTAATATTCAATTATTGTTAAATAGAATATAATTAATTTGGTTTTATATAATTACAGTACTTAAATCTGCCTCTTTTATCATGCTACTTGAGCTTTCTCTTCTTTGTTCTTTTTTTCTCCTGAATATCTTCTTTTGGACTGTTAATTTCTATTAAGTTTTTCTCTTTTATTTGGATCAGATGCATTATTTTTAAATTCTTTTATATTTTGTTGAGTAATTACAACAGTTTTGCGCTTTCCTAATCAAATCTGAATTCAATTATTGTTTATCAACTTCACAAATGTATTTTGAAGCACTTTATGTCCATTTATTCAACAAACATATTATTTTATGGCATGATTTAATACTTTACTAATACTGTTGCCCACAGATGACATTGTATTACTTTATCCATTCAGTAATCATTTAGATATATGGGTTTAATAAGCCTTTATTCCTTTCGAATCACCCTGAATCTTATTGTAGCTTACACTCTCTCCCACCCAATTCTATAAATTATGGCAAGATATATAATGGCCTGTATCTGTCATTGCAGTGTCATATTTTTTTTTCTAGGATTTATTTTTCATTTATTTCTCTCCCTTCCACCCTGTTGTCTGCTCTCTGTGTCTATTTGCTGTGTGTTCTTGGCCAGTTGTGTTGTAAGGCAGCACTGGGAAACTGCATCTCTTTTTTGTTGCTTCATCTTGCTGCATCAAGTTTCCGTGTGTGCGGTGCCACTCCTGGGTGGGCAGTGCTTTTTTCATGTGGGGGGGGGGACTCTCCTGGTGAGGCCCACTCCTTGCCTGTGGGGCCCCCTATGCGAGGGTGCCCCTGCATGGCACGGCACTCGTGCGCAGCAGCACTGCACGTGGGCCAGCTTACCATACGGGTCAGGAGGCCCTGGTTATTGAACCCTGCACCCTCCATATGGTAGGCGGACACTTATAAGTTGAGCCATGTCTGCTTCCCTGCAGTGTGATTTAGAGGACAATTTTCAAGTCCTGAAAATGCCCCTCCCCCTCCTGCATTACACCTGTTTTTCCCTGCCCCTGCCCTCAGAACCTGCAGTGGTGCCCCTGCCTCCATATCAATGATGTAATTTCTTCCATGGATAGAATTGCAATAAGTCTAGTAGAATAACAGTAAGTCTACTTTAGTCCATAGTTCATTCCCCAGTCCTGAGGATTCTGGAATGGTAATGTCCACTCCACCTTTAATTGAGAGGGGTCCCACCTCTAATTGAGATGGGACTATCTTGCAGTTGAAGTCTCTCAGTTCCTTGGTATCATAGTTGTCCATCATCACCTCCTTGTTTTTTTGGGTGGGACTAATGACCTGGAGAGTAGGTACTAAAACTTTTTTGAGATTTGAGGCCTAGCTGGCACATGGACAGCCAAAAATGTGTCTCTTGGACTTAAAACCTGCAAACTAGTTCTTCTTATAGTTCTAATAGAAGGAGCATAGGAGCCATGTGTAGGGAAACCACAACTGGGTCCAGTTCTGTCACCTTGGGGAGCATAAGTTCCAAAGGAGGGCCCACTGGCAAGGCACCAAACTCCTGAGCTATCTGCCTGGACTATAGTATAGTATCTGGATGTCTCCAGAACCCTCGGGAGCCCCACTCTTTGGGGTGTTATCTACTTTGGCAGTCAATGAGATCCTGCTGAGACTTTCATAAGCATAACCTCTAGGTAAAGTCATTTGTCTTTACCTTTTCCCCTTTTGGTTAAGGTCTTTTTCCATGTGCATTGCTAGTTGGCTCATCGATGTGTCATTTCCCACACTGGGAGGAAGTTTATGTATTTATATGCTGAGTTTGGCATAGAGAGAGGCCACATTTGAGCAACAAGGAGGCTCCCAGGAGGCAACTCTTAGGCACCACATAATAGTAGGCTAAGTTTCAATTCAAGAGTGAAGCTTCATACCCATGGTTATCAGTACCAAGGATCTGTTAATGGATGATCCTCCTTCACTAGTCATTACCCCTGTACCTGGGGATTGTTGCTGTTCCATTATAGAATGTGCAGAGCTCCCCAGGATGGGAATTTGATGTTCCTTCGGTTATTGAGTGAATCTCCACCCACTTCACAATGCCCCATTAATATTTATATGTCTTTTGTGTATGCCCAAGTGAGCTTCCTCCCATGTACCCCCCATCCCTGACACCCCGCACCAATAATCCTCCCCTACCACAGTTGTAACCCTTCTGTGCTCCAAAACTTATTAAAAAATGAAGCCAATAAAATACCCAAATACAAATAATAAGAAAGTGAAATAATAATGATAGTTTTAAAATTAAAAAATAAAATACAAAGACATTTTTTAAAAATAAAAAATTGGGGATAATAGAAACTAATGAAAAAATATTAAAAAATGTTTTTTCACATTTTGCCTTTCATTGCTGTAACATCTGTTGTCGTATATGTACATTTTCTTCCATTACCCCAATGTCTTACTTTTTTCATTTTGTCTTTAAAGAAGTTTTAGGTTACAGAAGAGTCACATACTGAATACAGTGAACTCCTATATACCAACATACTCCCCCTTTTCCTCCTTACCCTATTAATAACATTTTATATGTGGATGGTATGATTGTTACAACTGAGTTAGAAATACTGAAACAGCTATCAGTCATGGTCAATGATTTACATTATGGTTTACATTTTGGACCAAACACTTTTATAAATTTTAATCTAATTTAACATGACCTGTAACCATCATAGCAAGATCATGTAGAATACTTCAGTCACCCCCAAAATGCCCTCTGTTCCACCTATTCTATTCCTTCCCTTCCCCTTAGGACCCATGGAACCACCAGGCTTTAGTTCTTGAAGGCCAACTTTCATAGTTACTTGAAACAACAATGAGGGCTCGACACACTGGTCTGCGTTCTTTCATTAGGCATGAAATAACCTCGATAAGGAAACATCAAATACAAGAGTTTTTATGCCAAAGAAATGCAGAAGTTAGTATGGAGAGCATTTCAGAGGTTACACTTATGCACGCCTCAGGCAATCTCACTGTCAAGTATACAAAACAAAAACAGTGCTTCTGTGGACTCTAGAGACTTCCAGACACTACAGGTAAGGTACACAACCCCATGAAATCAGCATCCTGTTGGTGGGCCTTATCTTGTGATTGTGGTAGTTTATTTCTCCAATGTAACAGAGTTAGACTCACTTATGATCTTCAATATTGAGGAATGAACAAACTTAAGGGGGAATGCAACCATGGACCTAAGTAGTCTTATTGTTATAATGGAAGAGCTTGTAAAATTGATATAAAAATAGTGGTAACCAAAGGTTCCGTGGGCAGGGGGTGGAAAGAATAGTTGGAGCGTAGGGCATTTCTAGAACTTTGGGATTGTTATGCATAGTATTGCAATGATGGATACAGGCCATTATACATTTTGACAAATCTTATAAAACTATAGTTTAAACTGTAAGCCATAATGTAAACTATAGACCTTGCTTAGTAGAAATTCTTCAACATTTGTTTGAGTATAACAAATATACCACCATGATGTAAGATGTTACTCATATGGGAAAATGTTGGAGGAGGGTGGAATATGAGAATGTCCTATCCTTCTGATGTGACTTTCGTGGAAGGGGGTGATCACCGGACATCGTGGATCCTCACAGGGCCCACTGGATGGAATGGAGGAGAGTATGGGCCATGATGTGGACCATTGTCTATGAGGTGCAGAGGTGCCCAAAGATGTACTTACCAAATCCAATGGATGTGTCATGATGATGGGAACGAGTGTTGTTGGGGGGGGAGAGGGGGGGGTGGGGGGGTGGGGTTGAATGGGACCTCACATATATATTTTTAATGTAATATTATTACAAAGTCAATAAAAAAAAATAAATAAATAAATAAAAAATAAAAATAAAAAAAAATAAAAAATAAAAAAGTTTATTAGATGGAAAAAACAATAGAAAAGGAATGAAGCCAAAGTTCTTTGCAAGAGGTCCTGTTGATTCTCCAGCAGTCCCTGGCAGAAACACAACCTCTAACCAGAGACTTGTTGGGCTACTGATTTCAGAGGTCTGATGGCATCTCCTCAAACCCAGATACCAATATGGGAAATACCACCTAGAGGAAACTTGTTCCCACCTTTGTGGTTTTAGAGTGACAGCTCTGTCCTTTCTCTTACCATGAGCAGTACTACACTCCTCTCAGTCAAAGACCACACATAGTATGAGGAAGTGCGTAGGAGGGGAACTGAGGCTCATACACTTTTCTTGGAGGGAAAATAGGCTTCCTCTGACCATCTAATAAATATGAAGACAGTAATGCCCACTCTGCTTCAGATTGAGACAGAGTTAGATCTAGTGGGGCAGATGGAAGGAACTTTTGCTTGCAGTTGTAGATACTGTTGGTTTTGTTTTGGTGTGTTTTTTGTGTAAGTGCCCATCATCTTCATTTTGTTAGTTGTCCAGGGTGAATCCAATGAACTGGAGAGCAGATCTTGGCCACAACTCTTCTGTGGTTCACAACTCAATCAGCATATGAATGGACTGAAGATTTAAGTCTCTAGGACATATATTTAATGGATATAGTGCTGATTGTAGGTTCAAATAAAAGGGGTAGAAGAATCATGTGAAGGAAATTATAAATGAGTCTAACTCTGTTACACTGGAGAAATACATTACTATAATCACAAGATAAGACCCACAGATAGGGTGCTGAATTGATGAGGTTGTGAGTCTTAACTTTAGTATCTGGATGTCTCTAGAGCCCTCAGAAGCACTGTTATTGTTTTGTATGCTTGACAGTGAGATCTGTCTGAGGCATGCATAAGTGTAACCTCTGAAATGCTCTCCCTACTTACTTTGGCACCTCAGCATTTCTTTGGAATAAAAACTCTTGTATTTAATGTTTCACCCTTTTGGTCAAGGTTGTTTTCCAAATGCATCATTCATTGTTTGATATCTGTCCCTCAATGCCAGGGAGGCTCTTTCCTGGGAGTCATGTCCCACACTGGGTTGAAGGTAGTGAGTTTTTTTTGCTGAGTTTGGCTTAGAATCTCTACTTCAGTAACAAGGAGGTTTTCAGGAGGTAACTCTTAGGCAATAGTTATTATCAGGCTAAGTTTCAATTTTATAATAAGGTTCAGAAGTACAAGCACTGCCTGATCCCACTCATACTCCATCATCATCACCATCACCCCCCCACACACTCCTGCACACACATCAACCCCATTCACTGCCATACTGCCACCATCCCCTTTATATATTCTGCCCTGATTATGCTTTGTGCCACCACTCTACTCCCTTTTTATCTCCTCATAAAACATCTTCCAGTCTCTTAAGTCTGTAAGTCTCCTTAGTATCCTTAGTTTATATCAGATCATGCTGTGTTAAATCTTTTAGTGACTGACTTACTTCACTAAACAGAAAGTCATTGAAGGTCATACATGTTATCACATGTATCAATACTTCCTTCTTACAGCTGATCAATACTCCACTGTATTTTTATACCACATTTTGTTTATCCATTTATCCATTGATGGTCTCTGTGCTTGCTTCCAACTTTGGCAATTGTTACTAATGCTGCAATGAACATTGGTGTGCATATATCTGTTCACATCTCTGCTTTCAATTCTGGATATATTCTCAGTAGTGGGATTGCCAGATCATATAGCAATTCTATATGTAGCTTCCTATGGAATCACAAAATTCTCTTCCACAATGGCTGCATCATTATACATTCATACCACCAGTGGGTGAGTTTTCCTATTCTTATAGTTTTCTGTATTTTTAATAGCAACCAGTATAGTAAGTGTAAAATGATATCTCATTGTAGTTTTAGTTTGTATTTCCTAATAGCTAGTGATAATGGGCATCTTTTTCTGTGCTTTTTAGCTACTTGTTTTTCATCTTTGGAAATGTATCTATTAAACTCAATTGCCCTTTTATTAAATGGTTTGTCTTTTTATTACTGAGTTGTGGGATTTCTGTATATAAGCTAGATATTAGACCCTTATCAACTGAGAACATCCCAAAGATTTTCTCCCATTGAATAGGCTGCCTTTTTACTTTCTTGACACAGTCTTTTGAAAAACAAAAGTGTTTAATTTTCAGCCAGTCCCATTTATCTGTTTTATCTTTCTTTACTTGTGCTTTGGGCATGAAGTATATGAAACCATTTCTTTCTATAAGATCTTGTAGATGTTTCCCTACACTATTTTCTAAGAACTTTATGGTCTTGGCTCTTATATTTAGGTCCTTGATTCATCTTGTGCTAATTTCCTGTATAAGCTGTAAGATGGTGATCCTCTTTCACTGTTTTGGATATGGATATCCAGTTCTCCCAGCACCATTTGTCGAGGAGACTATTCTCTCCCAGTTTAGTGGGCTTGGCAGCCATATATAATGGTGGTCTATATCTGAACTCTCAGTTTGGTTCCATTTAGTGTGTCTATTATTATGCCAATACCATTCAGTTCTGACCACTGTAGCTTTGTAGTATACTTAAAATCAGGTAGCATGATTCATCCAATTTAGTTTTACTTTTTCAAGATGTTTTGGATATTTGGGACAGTTTACCCTTCCAAATAAATTTGATAATTGGCTTTTCCAGTTCTGTAAGAAATACTGTTGGAACATTTATTGGGATTGTGCTGAATCTGTAAATCAATTTGGGTAGGAAAGTTATGTAAATTATATTTAGTCTTCCATTTCCTGAACATGGGATATTCTTCCATTTGCTTAGGTCTTCTTTGCCTTTAACAACACTGTGGTTTTCTACAAAGAAGTCCTTTACTTCATTATTTAAGTTTATTTTTTGTTATTTGATTGTTTTAATTGCAGTGTATATGGAACTTTTTCCCTATCTTCCTCAGATAGCTCATTATTAGGGTACAGAAATGCTACTGATTTTTTCATATTGGTCTTATATCTTGCCACTTTCCTGAACTCATTTATCAGCTCTAGAAACTTTGTTGTATATTTTTAGGGATTTTCTATGTATAGGATCATGTCAGCCGTACGTAGAGAAAGTTTTACTTCTTCCTTTCCAATTTGGGTGACTTTTATTTCCTTTTCTTACCCAAGGGCTCGAGCAAGTACTTCTAATACAATATGAAATAAGAGTGGTGACAGGCGGTGGACTTGGCCCAGTGGTTAGGGCATCTGTCTACCACATGGGAGGTCTGTGGTTCAAATCCCGGGCCTCCTTGACCCGTGTGGAGCTGGCCCATGCGCGGTGCTGATGCGCGCAGGGAGTGCCGTGCCACGCAGGGGTGTCCCCCATGTAGGGAAGCCCCACATGCAAGGAGTGCACCCTGTAAGGAGAGCTGCCCAGAGTGAAAGAAAATGCAGCCTGCCCAGGAATGGTGCCGCACACATGGACACCTGACACAACAAGATGACGCAACAAAAAAACACAGATTCCCATGCTGCTGACAACAACAGAAGCGGACAAAGAAGACGTAGCAAACAGACACAGAGAACAGACAAACAGGGTGGGGGGCGGGGGAGGGAGAGAAAGAAATAAATAAATAAATCTTAAAAAAAAAGTGGTGACAGTGGGCATCTTTGTCTAAGTCTAGATGTTAGAGGGAAAGTCATTAGCATTTCAACATTGAATATGATGTTATCTATGGGATTTGATTTATGCTCTTTATCATGCTGAGAAGTTTCCTTCTATTCCTATCTTCCAATGTGGTTTTTATCAGGAAAGGATGCTGCATTTTGTCAAATGTCTTTTTTCATCAACAGACATGGCCATTTTTTTTCTTTGATCTGTTATTGTCGTATATTCTATTGATTGATTTTTTGCTGTTGAACTATCCTTGCATAAGTGGGATAAAACCAAACTGATCACGTTATATAATATGTTTAATAATTTGTTGGATTCATTTAGAAGTATTTCTTGAGGGTTTTTGCATGTACCTTCATTAGAGTGATTGGTCTATAGTTTTCTTTTTAAGTAGCATCTTTATGCGGCTTTGGTACAGAGTGATGTTGGCATCATAGCATGAGTTATATACTGTTTCCTCCTCTTCAATTTTTTGGAAGAGTTTGAGCAGGATTGATATTATTCCTTTCTGCAGTGATTGGTATAATTCACCTTTGAGGACATCTGGTACTTGGCTTTTCTTGGTTGGGAGATTTTTGAAGACTCATTTCATCTATTTCCTATTGATCTGTAGAGTTCTTCTTTATCTTATTTAGAAATGCAGGTTGCTTGTTTATTTTTAGAAATTCATCTGTTTCATCTGAATTGTCCATCTTATTGGCATATAATTTTTCAAAGAATCCTCTCATGATATTCTTTATTTCTGTGGAGTCATTCATTTTTTCCCCTCTCTCATTTCTGATTTTATTTGCTTTTTTTCTCTTTTGTTCTTTTTTTTTGTTGTTGTTCTAGCTAAGGGTTTGTCAATTTTATTAATCTAAAAAAAACAGCTTTTGGATTTTGTAATTCTAATTTTTTTAAATTTTCAATTTCATTTAATTTGGCTTTATTCTTTGTTATTTCCTTCCTTCTGCTTGCCTTAGAATTTGTTTGCTGTTTTTTTTTTTCATCTAGGTATACAGTTAGCTCTTGGAGTTTAGCCTTTTCTCATTTTCTTAATATAGGTATTTCTCCTCTCAGCAGTGCTTTAGCTGCATCCTATAAATTTTCATATGCTCTGTTCTCATTTCCATTTGCTTTGAGATGTTACCTTCCTTGGCAATTTCCTCCTTGATGCACTCATTGTTTTAAAGAGTTTTAACTTCTATATATTTGTGCCTATTCTGGTTCTTTGCCACTTATTAGTTTCCAGCTTCATTCCATTGTCATCAGAGAAATTGCTTTGTATAATTTGAATCTGTATAAATTCATTGAGACTTGTTTTATGACCGGCATGTTTCTATCCTGGAGAATGATACATGAGCACTTGAGAAGAATGTATATCCTGCTGTTTTGGCAAGTATTGTTCTGTATATGTCTAATAGGTTTAATTCCTCTAATTTATTATTCAGGACCTCTGTTTTATTGACCCTCTGTCCAGGTGTTCTTTCTAATGGTGATAATGGTCTATTGAAATGCCCCACTATGTTTGTGGAGGCATCCATTTGTCCCTTAAAACTGCCAGTATTTTCCTGATGTATTTTGGTGCACCTTGATTAGGTGCATAAATATTTATGATTGGTCTTTCTTCTTGGCAGTTTACCTCTTTTATTAATACATCACGACCTTATTTGTCTCTTAAACATTTTTTCATTTAAAGTCTATTTTGTCCAGTATTAGTATAGCTACTTCTGCCCTTTTTGTTTACTGTTTACAGGTAAAGTAGCATACCAGCAGTTCATTTGCAATTTGTTTCCCTGGGTCTAAGGTGAGTTTCTTGGAGACAGCATATAAATGGGCCTTATTTCCTTATCTATTCTGCCAATCTGTATCTTTTAATTGGAGAGTTTAATCCATTAACATTCAATGTTATTACTTTCAAGACAGTATCTATATTAACCATTTTTAGACTTATATATGTATTAATTTATTTTTATATCTCTATCCTTTTAGTTACTCTTAACAATCATTTTCCTTTCTGTACGCTCCTCCAACCCTCTCTCTCCTGTTTTATTCTTTTCAACCTGAAGAACTCCCTTTAGTATTTCTTGAAGGGCAGGACTCTTGTTGACACATTCTCTCAATTTTTGTTTATCTGTTAATAGTTTGAACTGCCCCTCATTTTTAAAATAGATCCCCCCCTCCCCCGCAGTTGTCTGCTCTCTGTGCCCATTCGCTGTGTGTTCTTCTGTGTCCACTTGTATTCTCATCAGGTGGCACTGGGAGTCTGTCTCTTTTTGTTGCTTCATCTTGCTGTATCAGTTCTCTTGTGTGTGGTGCCACTCCTGGGCGGGCTGTGGTATCGGTCTGGCAACTCTCCTTGTGCAGGGGCCACTCCTTGCATGGGGGTCACCCTAACATGGGGGCAACCCTGCGTGGGCCAACACTCCTTGCACACTGGAGCACTGTGTGTGGGCCAGCTCACCACACAAGCCAGGAGGTCGCTGGGTATCAAACCCTTGGACCTCCTATATGGTAGGTGGATAGTCTATCTGTTGAGCCACATCAGCTTCCCTCTCCCTCATTTTTGAATGACAGTTTTGCTGAATATAGAATTCTTGGCTGGCTGGATTTTTCTTTCAGCACCTTAACTATGTTATACCACTGCCTTTTCACCTCCGTAACTTAAAATGGGAAATCAGTACTTAATGTTATTGAGCTTCCCTTCTACGTGATGGATCTCTTTTCTCTTGCTACTTTCAGGATTCTGTCTTTGTCTTCCACATTTGACAGTCTGATAAATATGTGCCTTGGGGTGGGTATCTGAACATTTATTGTGCTTAGACTTCATTGTACTTCCTGTACTTATAAATGTCTCTTACAATAGTAGGGAAATTTTCTACCATTATTTCATCCAACTCTCCTTCTGCCCCTTTCCCTTTCCCTTTCCCTGGGATGCCCATCATGTACGTGTTTGTGGGTTTCATATTGTCATTCAATTCCCTGTGTCCTTGCTGAATTTTTTCCTTCCCTTTTTTTCATCTTTCTGTTCTCTCTGTGCAATTTCAGGTGTTCCATCTTTGATGTCATGAACTCCTTCCTCTGCCAGTTCAAATCTCCTGTAATGTGCTTCTAGTGTGTTTTTAATTTCTTGCCTTTTGCCTTTCATCACTGTAAGATCAGTTATCTTTTTATGAATGTTTATAAATTTTCTGTATGTTTCCCGTATTTTCTTGCTATCCTTTATCTCTTCCTTCAATTCATTGTGTAGATTAGGGATATTTGTTTGGACCTCTTTGATTAGACTGAAGTCATTGTGCATCACATCTTGCTTTTTAACTTGTTCATTAGACTGAGCCATTACTTCCTATTTCTTAGTCTTGCTTGTAATTTTTTGCTGATGTCTAGGCATCTGTTTATCTTGATCAACTTATTCCCTTGGGTAGATTCTTTCTAGTCAAGGGTTTGTTTCTGTTGGGTTTTGTGTTAAGGGTCCTCTTATCAATTAGTTCAATTTATTCTATATCTCTGTAGTTGTACATGATCAACTGAAAAATTATTAGGTCCAGATAAATGGGAAAAAAGAGGAGGAAAAAGAAAAGTACCAAAAAATTTCAGAAAAAAAGTATAAGGAAAATTACTAAAAAGGAACAAAAATTTTGAAAGATGGGAGATAATAGAAATTAGATAAAATACAATGAATGACCAGATAATGGAATGAGAAGATTGAAATGAAGACAAAAGAAGTGAAGATAGGGAAAAAAAAAACAGGAAGAGGGGGAAATGCAAGAAAGCGAGGAAAGAATCAAAAGAGGAAGGAAAAAGAGAAACAACAAAACAAAAACAAAAGCACAGGTCTCCCTCCCAGGCCACCAGCAATTTTTTTAGGCTACCCTGGCCACCAGTCACTAGCCTGGCCCACCTCTCCACTGGTATTTGGAAAGAGACAGGGATTTAAAGAAGAAGAAAACATTCTAAGTTGCTCCTCCCAAGCCTGCTTTCTCCACCATTCCACTCCACCCTGAAGCTAACTGGGAGCCTGTCAGCCCTGGGTCACTTCCTGGCTCCTCTCTTCCTAGGGGCTGGCTGGGCATGTGTCAGCCCACCTGATCTTCAGCTCCCTCATTCTCCTTGGAGCTGGTTAAGCACCATCCTACATTTCCCCTTTTCCCTGCATCATCTGGGAGCTGGCCTGCCTCCCCAATCACACCCTGCCAATCCCTTTGCCCTCAGAGCAGGTTGGGTGCTATCCAACACCCCCAGTTACCCCATGGCCTCCCTCCCCTCAAGAGATGGCTGGCCACCAGCAGAACACCCACCTGACTGGCAGATCTTCTCCTGAGCCGACTGTGTTCTGGCCCCCACACCTGATTGCTTTGTGGGTCTGCTCCTCTTGAGAGCCTGCTGCCCACTGGTCACCTGATAGCTCTCCTCACTCTCAGAGCTGACTGGGCCCCCATCTGCCAGGTCGATCTCCTTCCTCCCTTCCCTCTCCATAGAGATAGCTAGGTGCTGACTTGCCTGCTCTATCAAACATGACTTCCCTCTACCCCAAGCTGATTGGTTCCCCCTCTCTAGCCATTCTCTCCTATCTGCCTTTCCTTATGCCAAACAAACCTACCTACCTTCCTGCAGATTCTAGAGAAGGAGTGTAGCCTGCCTTTCCCTACTTTGCCATCTTGGATCTCCTTCCATTCTATCTTAAGGCTTGTTAGCCTTACTTAAAACCTGTGATTTGAGGGGCAAAGCTCAAAATTAAACTATATTCCACTTCGAGGAGTGTGTCATGTGCTTGGGAATTTTGCATGATGAGTAAATGTTGATGGCATTTTGGTGACAGGTGAGGCATTTGATTAGCCATCACCAAGGGCCTCGAGGCCATACCAATTTTTGTTATCTGCTCATAATCCTTATATTTTTTTGTGTTCCTTTTTTTCTTCTGGAGGTACCAGGTATTGAACTAATCACCTTGTATATGGGAAGCAGGTGCTCAACGACTTGAGCTACATCCATTCCCTGTTCCTTTTTATAATTTCAAGTAAATGTAGATTCACACTTCATCATTTTTTCACTGTTTGTTTGAATTTTCCTAATATACACTCTCCCTACCTCCCTTCTGCCATTCCCTGATAACCACTAATTTACTTTCAATCTGGACATTTGCTATTTATAGTCATCTCATTACTGATATCGTACAATATTTGTCTTTTTCACTTTGTTTATGTCCCTGAACAGAATGTCTTCGAGGTACTTCCATGGTGCAGCCTGTCTCATTACTTCTTTATTTCTCAAGACTGCATAATATTCCATCATGTGTATGTACCGTGTTTTGTTTTTTAATTCAACTGTTGGTGGACTCTGGCATTGTTTATACCTTTTGACTCTTGTAAATAATGCTGTATGATTATCTTTATAAGACCCTTATTTCCTTTTCTTTGAGTTTATAACTAGAAGGAGAGTTGCAGACACATGGTATCCCTATACATAACTTTCTGAAGAACTGCCCTAATACTTTCCAGGGTAACTATATACCATTTTTCTACATTCCCACCCAAAATGCATTATAAGTACAATTCTCTTCATCCTCTACAACCCTTGTGATTTTGTGTTTTGTTTTCTTTTTAATAATAAGTCATTCTTGGGAGTGTGAAGTGGTTACTCATTGTAGTTTTGAATTGCATTTCAGTAAAAATAATAATGTTGAGCATTTTTTCATATACTTATTATACAGTTGTTTATATTTGGACAAATGTCTATCCAAGTTCCTTGCCCACTTAGTAACTGAATTGTTCTCTTGTTACATTGCAAAAATTTTTGTATATTCTGGATATTAAGCCCTTTTCCAATTTATGTTTTCCATCTATTTCCTCCAATTCTTAGGTTGTATTTTCACTTTCTTGACAATTTCTTAATAATTTTCTTTGATGCACAGAAGTTTTCATTTTGTCAAGGTCAAATTTGTTGCTTCTTTAGTTGCTCATGATTTTGATATCATGTAAGAATCTGTCTAAATTTTAGGACTGATTTTACACTTTTACAAAGTAGTTTTCTGGAATTTTGATAGGGATTATATTGTTCTGTAGATCTCATTGCTTAATAGTAACATCTTTATAATATTACCTCCTACATTCAAGCAACAAGTGGTATCTTGCCATTTATTTAGGTCTTCTATTATTTCCCTCAGCAGTGTTTTGTAGCCTTCAGTGTACAAGTCTTTTACATTTTTGGTTAAATTCATTTCTAGATGTGTTGTTCTTCCTGATTCTATTGTAATTATATTTTCTTAATTTCCTCTTTGGATTGTTATTGCTGTAAATAAGAACACAATTGATTTTTGCATCTTGATCTTGAATACTGACACTTTGCTGAAATTATTTATTAGCTCAAATGGTTTTTTTCTCAATTCCTTTGGATTCTTTAAATATAAGATTAATTTCTCTGCAAGTAGAGAGAGTTTTAGTTCTTCCTTTCCAGTATGGATATCTTTATATTTCTTTTCTTGCCTAATTGTGATGGCTAGAACTTCTAATACAATATTGAATAAAAATGGTGAATGTGGGTACTATTGTCTTTTCCCTGATATTAGATGGGAAGCTTGAATTATTTCCTCATTGAGTATGAGGTTAATGAGGTTTTTTTCATAAATGTCCTTTATAATGTTAAGAAAGTACACTTACCATTTTGATGCTAATAGCCTCAAACAATAGTTAGGTCCTCTTTTTATTTCTGCTTTACAGAGCAGTAAGTGGAAGCCTAGAGAGGCCAAGCCATCCAAAATCTCTCTTATCCATTCAACTTTCGATTTTCCAGCAGGCTGCCCTGTTACAAGTTTGTAGTAGAAGCCTTTGGGGATCAGCCCCCAGCTTCTCAACTCTTCCAGCGTTTTGACTTGACAGACATTTACTTGGTTAATTTCCATTTTGAAATATCCTGACTTCCCAGTTTTGCAATGACAAGTTACTTTTCCTCTCATTTCACTTTTTGCAGTTTATAGGCAAACAGCCTGGAGAGCCCCAGAGGTAATGGATTAAGAGGAACTTCAGGCACAGATCTGTGATTATACTAAACACCCCTGAATGTACACTTTGGATGGATTGCATGTTTTATGAATATATACCAATAAAATAGATTTTTTTAAAAGAAAAAAAAAAAAGAGGGACTTCAGGGCCTCCCAGGGACTGCATGGCCCAGGCCAAGAGTCTCGGGGGGCCTAGCTAATTAAACAAAAGAGGACTAAGACAGGCTATAATTAAAAGTTTAGACTAACCACCCTTGCTGGTGTCAGGGAGAGTCACCTGCCTCTACTTCTCTTTGCTGGCTCGCCATAGTATGTCTTATCAGATCTAGTGTCTAGGTTCTTGGCTTCATTGTAAGAAAGAATTCAAAGACGAGCCACAAATTAATTAGGGTGGTGGAGAATTTTTTGGAAGGGTAAAGCAAGAGAACAATAGTGTGCTTTAAAGTGTAAGGCAGGCATTCTCAAAGGAGGTAAATGGGAAGTTCTGCCATGGGTCCCCCCTGTTTTATGGGGGATACAGGACCTCAGGGTCTGTGCTGATTGGTGTGTTTGAGACAATGCAGGGAAGCTCCACTGGGTGACTTGACTCTTTAGGGACCTAGGGGTTGCTGTCCAGTGGTGATTGGCTCCTGGCTATTGCTCCCACTAGGGGCTTCTGAAAATAGTGGGTAGTGCAGGAATATCCTGTTTTTCTCCTACTTTCTGTTGGGTGGGTACCACAAGTTGCATTCCTATGACTTGCTTGTGCAGTCAGCAGGCACATGCTGCCAGTGTTGTTTCCACAGCTGATGGGTGAAAGTTGCAAGCTGCTTTCTCACAACTTATTTGTGCATTTATCAGGCACCAACTGCCTCCTGATAGCCTGCTTGCATGAGTCCAGCAGGATGCTGCTCCACTTTTTTCTGCTGCATGGTTTATGTGTAAATTTATTAGGTTTTCTTCCTCTCCTCCTTAGGTCCTCAGTCTATCCTGACTCACCTTTATATGTATATAAATGGATAAAATTATCTGGGTATTATTTTGGTAACAGGTTTTTAGCAAGGAAGGTATACTTAGGAAGCTATGCTTATTCAGTAGTAAGGCTCCTCTCCTGGGCCCTTTCATTCCAGGCTTCTGTTGGCTCCGGCCTGTTCTTGGGGTGTTTCCCAAGAGAATGTAGGACAAAACCTTTTCCAGTTGTTCCTCATCTTTGCAATATGCACACCGATTGATTCTTATTTTTACAATTTCTTTCATTTTTGGAAAAGTGGAGGTTGGACCCTGGTCTCTTACCTTTTTGAGATATCTCATTCTGATTGTTTTCTTTGAGTAGTCATTCACCTTCTGAAGTCCAGGTTTTCTTTAATCAGTCCATATTGTAATAAACTTCATAGGCAATGCTAACTAAACTAGAGATAGATGCTTCTAGTCCACCATCAACTTTCTGTAGCTTCCTTCCTATAACTGGAAAACTTTGAGCAATAAAGTCTTAAAAGTCTGGTATTTTCTGGACTTTTCAGATCCATATCAGTGTATTGCCAATAGGCAGCTTAAATTTTTTCTAGGGCAGTGGAGGGACTTTCTTCTGATTCTAAATTAGCTCAGTCTTCAGCACTATTAGCATTTCATGCAAGATATTTTACTGGTACTGCTAATTTCTCTCTAACATATCCTGGGATGTTAGGAGTTTTTGTGTGTTTCTTATCTGTTTCCTGCAATGCTCCTTCATTTACTATTTTCTCTTCATTTCGTCTTATCCACAAAGCCTCAATACTAGATCAACTACAGGTTGGAATAATTAAGCTTTTTATTTTCTCTGAGTCCTTTTTATAGAGTGGACCACTGTTTCCCCACGTGTGTAAATCTGCCAGGAGGAATGGGGTAAGCATGTACACAAATTCTTGATCTGTTCCTAGAGACCTTTCCTAGAGGAGAAGAAATTTTCTGGCTCAGCTGCTGATCCATCCTGGCTGAATGGATGAATTTTTCCCTATAGAACCATATACCAGCTACTTTCTTTCTAATTCTAAGTTACATTGAGGTAAAAAACTATTTCCTGCTTTTTCATAGGCTTGTGGATATGATTTTCCCATCTTTCAAAACATAGTGTATAGAGCTACATTTAGGAATGCTAGTAAAATTAGAATTTCCCATTTTTAAGAATTTTAGTAACAAGGGACCAATTAGAAATACTTGAGCATATAAATGTAGTTATACACTAATTTAGCAGTTCATACAGACATTGAACATTTACCTAAGTAACACAAACTACTTAATGAACAGACAATTAGCACTTCCTATACTCTGGAGTACTTTTCAGGATTATACTTAGACAAAATCAAGGTTCAGGAGTATATCCAACAGACTCAAGGTTCAGGAGCATGCTTAACCATTAGACTTAAGGTGAGGACTTGAGCCCCAGACAGAATGGTACCCCCTAAAAACAGGACAAGGTGGAGAGGTCAGAGCAAAACAGATCATTCCAAAAGGAGTTTAAGGGGATTTTAACCACTGAACCAACTTCCTGATTCACTTTTACCATGGTGAGCTGTTCACACAGACAGATATCTGCGCCAGGGCATGACTTGTTTCTCTCTTTGACGCTTTAAAGCACCTTTAGACCTTGGAGTGCCAGCAAGGTAGGAAAATCTGATTGTCAAGCTTTTAGACCAGGAGTGTCTAGCAACTGCAGAAAGCTTGATTACTGTGCTTACCTCTCTCATTGGGACCCCAGAACTTCAGGCAGTTGGATTCCTTGGGGACCCCTTTGCCCTTAGTTTGCCAGAGTTTCCAAACTGATACTGATCAAAAGCATGTTCTTTTATCGCAGTGCATCTTTAAATCTAATTCCTGAGACACTGGGGTTTCAAAGAAACAAGGAGTTTCCTTTTTTTTTTTCCAAAGAGTTTCCTTGGTTGTACAAGAAATGGAGCACAGTGGCCTCTGGCCCAAAACTGCCTACTGGATTTGCAAAAATTCTAGTATTTTTTAACATCAGAATGTTAATGAGTAACTGGGGTGGAGTTTGCACAGATTCTTTCATTAATAAATATTAAGGGCTGTAGCAAGTGGGGGTTGAGTATTGACAAAGTTACAAAATTATCAGAGTTCAAGGCATCTGGGAGGAGATACCAAAAACAAAGGTCACCTACAAGGTTTTTCATACGGATACCAAACAGAGGATGGTGGAGTGGTCACACTTACAATAGAAAAGTTCATATACAAAGGTAAGATCTGTTTGGTGTTACCATTATAATAGCACGTGTGAGTGTTCATATACAAGATTAAGTAAGATCCACTTAGAAAATTCATTACACTGGCTGGTTCTTATTCAGAAATGGTCACCTACAAAGGGTGACCTCAGTCTAGGCAGTTTCAGTCATTTCACATATTAACCTTTTTGGCTAACTTCTATATGTTTCAGTAAACATAATTATTTGTTAATTCTTAACCCTCAGTGTCATAGTTTTGGACAGAGAACTGAGTCCAGAATGGTAATGCATCACTGAGGATCAGGGTCATCTTTGTGGGTGAGTCAGGGAGGAAAGTGGCAGGGTTGAGAGTCTTAACATGCTTGACTGAAATGTTAGGGTTGGAAGCGGATGTGGCTCAAACAGTTGGTCTCCTGCCTACCATATAGGAGGTCCAGGGTTCTATGCCCAGGACCTCCTGCTGAAGGGAAGCTGGCCCATGTGGTGAGCGGGCCCATGTGGTGAGCGGGCCCATGCGGAATGAGTCCTGCCCCATGCAGTAGTGCTGCCCCCCACAGGAGTGCTGGCCCATGCAGAGATCTGATGCAGCAAGATGACACAACAAAAAAAGACACAGAGGGGAGATAGTAAGAGATGCTGCAGACCAGGGAGCTGATGTGGTGCAAGAGAATGATTCCTTCTCTCCCACTGCAGAAGGTCCCAGGATCAGTTCCCAGAGCTGCCTAATGAGAATACAAGCAGACACAAAAGAACACACAGTGAAGGAACAGAGAGAGCAGAAAACAGGTAGAAGGGGGATAAATAAATAAATAAATCTTAAAAAAAAAAGAAAAATATTAGAGTTGTCAGAGGTTTCTATGTGTGGCAGGCAGCTTGCAGAGAAATTCTGGGTATCATGCTGTTTAACAGAGTCTTCATGGTATGAGGTACAAAAATTGTGGGAACTGAGTCAAGGGTTACTTCAGAGACTGCATGAGCTGAAGTCCTGGTGGCAATGCCTGCAGGTAGGCAGGAGGGAAGATGCTGAGTTACTGGCCCATAGTGTGGCTGTAAGAGCCAAGGGGGTGATAATGATCAGCGCGTCTTTGGGGTGATACCCCACATGCATTCCCTCCTCCATTCACAAGCAGATGGAAGGGGAAGGAGTAATTAGGAAGCCCTAGAGGAGCAGGTTTTAACAGTGCTGGCTGTGGAGTCTGGAATGCTGAGTGATGGGGTTAGAGAGTGAAAAATGTTCAGGTTGGGAGTATTTGAGGAGATCCTAGAGGGGCCAGGCAATGGAAGAGAAGCATGGGACCCACAGAGGGCAATATCCAGCAAGCCTAAGAAACCTGCCTTCCGGTCCTTGGGTGGAGGGTTGGAGGAAGTTAAGGATGACCTTGAGATAAGAGTGATTTAGTGAGTTTTCTCTTTTTAGAATTAGTGCAGCTTCTTTTTTTTTTTTAAAGATTTATTTATTTGTTTATTTCTCTCCCGCCCCAGTTGTCTGTTCTCTGTGTCTATTTGCTGCATCTTCTTTGTCCACTTCTGTTGTCTGCAGCACGAGAATCTGTGTTTCTTTTTGTTGTGTCATCTGGCTGTGTCAGCTCTCCGTGTGGGTGGCGCCATTCCTGGGCAGGCTGCACCTTCTTTCGTGCTGGGTGGCTCTCCTTACGGGGTGCACTCCTTGTGTGTGGGGCTCCCCTACGCAGAGGACACCTCTGCGTGGCATGGCACTCCTTGCGTGCATCAGCACTGTGCATGGGCCAGCTCCACATGGGTCAAGGAGGCCCGGGGTTTGAACCGTGGACCTCCCATGTGGTAGACAGACGCCCGAACCCCTGGGCCAAGTCTGCTTCCAGTGTAGCTTCTTTAGTATTTCCAAAGCTGGAGAACTTTAACTGAGTTTTAGGTGTCATACAGATATTCAAGTTTCTATGGAGTTACCAGGTTATAAATAAAGAGTAAAACACTTTAAAACCTAGAAATAACAAAGTTTTTAAAAATGTGATTATGGCAAAAGCTTACAATTTAGTCCCTAATTTCTTTATGAGCATTTAATAAATGAAGCTATTTGTATAAGTCAGCCAAAGGGGTGCTGATGCAAAGTACATTAAAATCTTTGGCTTTTATAAAGGGTATTTATTTGGGATAAAAGCTTATGGTTACAAGGCCCTAAAGAAGTCTGTTGCCACATGCTGAAGCAAGATGGTGGCCAATCTCTGTGAAGTGTCATCCTTCCTCTCTGTCTTAGCTACAGGTTTGTGTAGAGCTGGTTTCTTTCTGGGCTGTCAGTGCTGCAAACTATCAGGCACATGACTCATCTCTCTTCCCAGGGCTGCAGGATCAAAGTTCTCTCCTCTGCTGTGTCTTGGAGTCCACTTTCCCTTCCTCTGTTTACCTTCTTCTGTTTCTTCTTGAGTGTCTGTTTCTACCAGTTCACCAAGGGAAGGGGACTCAGCCTTGACTCATGCCCTACTGATATGCTGAATCAAAGCCCTAATCTTGATTCAATCAAGTAAACCTAAATCCTTTGAACTTACTGCAATCAAAGGTATCACACCCAGGGGAAGAGAACGGTTTACAAACATAATCCTCTTTTTCTGAGGTTCATAAATAATCTCAAACTGCCACACTATTTTAGAAATAAAAATATTTGAAAATTAACTTATATTGAGGTTATTAATCATAAACCATAGCGGTTTTTATTTATTTGTTTCTCCTTTACATTTTTACTAGGGTTATATTATTTAACATGTAGAACATAATTTACAAACTTGTCTTGCTTTCCCTTTAAAGTTTCTTTTTAAAAAACTCAAGCTTTAGGAAGCAGCTGTGGCTCAATCAGTTGGATTCCCATCTACCATATGGGAGGCCACGGGTTTGTGTCCTGGGGCCTCCTTGTGAAGGCAGGCTCAACCACATACTACGGAGAGCTGGCTCAGCAAGGTGATGCAACAAAAGAAGGGAGACGAGCAAGAAAACACAGAAGAACGCACAGCAAATGGACAGAGAGAGCAGACAGCAAGCAAGTTGCAAACTTTTGGGCGTGATGTTCTATATCTTGATTGTGGTGATGCTTGCAAGTGTGCATCCATTGCCAAAATTTGTTGAACTGTATACTTAAAATGGGTATATTGTATATAAGGTATACCTCTACAAAGTTGATTAATATTTTTCCAGGTACTTCTGTCATCACTTATACAAAACTACTGTTTATACCCTTATGTACAATGTTTCAAATTTTTTCTGTGCATATTTATGTATTTATATGTTATAAATTATATTATATTATTATATATATTACGTTATATTATCTGTTCACACAAGAATGCTATAATTTTTGATAAAATAAAATAAATATTGAAGAACTGCTGCTAATCATGGTCTGTAGTTTACAGTCTGGTTTTATAGGTTTTCACAAAATGTATAATGACATATTTATCATTGCAATATCATGTAAAACAATTCCAATGTCCCCAGAATGCCTCAGATTACACCAATTTTTCCTTCACCCTTCCTTTAGAAGCTCTAGTGACCAATATCTTTATATCAAAGTTACAAGCTCTTCCATTACTAGAAAAATAAATATATTTTGGTCCATAGTAGCATTCTACCCTTATGTTTGTTCATTCCTAAAGCTTGAGGATTTTGGGATGGTGATTCTCACCATACTTCTGATTGAAAAGGGGCTAAAACCCGTGGGGCAGATGAATGCAACTATCTTGCTTGCAATAGCAGATACTCTCTGTTTTTTGGCATGGGCATTGTCCATCATCATCCTTTTATTAGTTGTCCTAGGTGAGTCTGATGAATTGGAGTGTAGGTGTTGGCTATAATGCTGCTGAGATTCAGGGCTCAACTCTCCTATGAACAGACTGAAGAGTTAAGTCCCTGGGATGTACATTTAATGGGTTTAGTGCTAATTATAGGTTCAAATAAAAGTAGCAGAAGAACCATGTGTATGGAAATTATAAATGAGTCTAACTCTCTTACACTGGGGAGATAGGTTAATACCTAGGTAAAGCCCACCAACAGGTTGCTGATTTCCTGAGGTTGTCTGCCCTGCCTCTAGTATCCAGATGTCTCTAGAGCCTCAGGAACACCTCTGTTTGAGACATTGTTTATTGTGGCCATTACTGAGAACATCCTGAGATGTGCAGAAGGATAACCTCTGGAATGACTTCCTAACTGACTTTGAAATCTATTAGCCACAAAAAACTCATTTGTGTTTAATATTTCCCTGCTTTTTCCCAAGATCTTTTGTCACATGCAAATGACCGGTGTTTGATAATAATCCCTCAGTGCCAGGGAGGCCAATTCCTGGGAGTTATGTCCCACTAGGGGGAAGGCAATGAGTTTAAATGCTGGGTTAGGTTTAGAGAGGGATGACATTTGAGTAACAAGGAAGTTTTCAGAAGGAAATCTTTTGGCAATATATATTACTAGGTGTACTAGTCTTCCAAAGCGGTGCCAATGCAACATACCAGAAATCTGTTGGATTTTCTAAAAGGTATTTATTTGGGATAAAATCTTACAGATATAAGGCTGTAATAAGTACAGTTTATGGTTGCTTTCTCATCAAAGTCAGTTGCCATGTTTTGAAACAAGATGGTTGCTGATCTCTGCCGGGTCTCTCCTTCCCCTCCAGGCTTCCAGTCCTGTCTCTCCTGGCATAGGGTTGGTTTCTTTCCAGGCCTTCTATATCAGCCTCAGCTTTTCTGGTCTCTTCCCACGTTCAGGTGCAAACTATCAGGCAAATGGCTCGTATCTCCTCGAGGCCCCAGCATCAGAAATGACAGCACTTTCTCCCTTCTCCTGTTTCTTGAGTGTCTGTTTATATCAGACCCAGCAAGGTGGTGGAGACTCAATCTGAGTCATGCCTTACTGACATAATGGAATTAAAAAAAAGCCCTCAATGCAACCCTAACAGGTAATCCAATCAAATACCCAACTGAATTTAATGTAATCAAATTTTATACCCAGAGGAATAGATTAGTGTATAAACATAATCTTTCTCTTTTTAGAACTCATAAATAATCTCAAACTTACAACTAAACTAAGTTTCAGTTTTACAAAAATAAGTTTCATAATTGCAAGGATTACGATTAAGGGCCTAGGAATGCAAATGTAATTGGTTCCTATGCACCATACAGAAGGTCCAGGGTTCAATACCCAGGGCCTCCTGGTGAAGGCTAGCTGGCCTGTGTGGTGAGCTGACCCATGTGGAGTGCCGGCCCACACAGAGTGCTGGCCTATGCAGCAGTACCTGTCCATGCAGACAGCTGGTGCAGCAAGATGATGCAACAAAGAGATACACAGAGGAGAGATGATAAGAGACACAGCAGACCAGGGAGCTGAGGTGGTACAAGAGATTGATTTAGAAGTGGAATAGACTTCACCACCCCAGGGTCCACAGGATGGAGGAATAAAATATGGATTAGAGTAGACTTATTGGTATTCTACTATAGAACTATTGTGACTCTAGCAATTGAAGAAACTGTATCATTGATGTGGAGACAGTGGCCACAGTATGTGCTGAGGGCAGGGAGAGGGAAGAAATGTGATGTAGGTGTATTTTCCAGTCTTGGAGTTGTCAGGGACTGATGCTGGACATTATATATCCTGCTATAACCCACTGAATGTACTGGGGGAAAGAGTATACCACAATGTAAACTATAATCCATGAAGTTGCAGCAGTGCTCCAAAGTGTATTCACCAAATGCAATGAATATGCCATAATGATGAAAGAGGTTGTTGATGTGGGCAGAGTGGGATGGGGTGTGGGGTATATGGGAATCTATTATATTTATTTAATGTAACATTTTCTGTGATTTATGTATCTTTTTTAAAAAAGCAAGTAAAAAAATTTTTTTTTAAATACGGGATTCCCATACACCATCTCCCCTCACATTTCCCCTATTAATAACATCTTTCATAAGTATGGTGTATTTGTTACAATCGAACACATATTGAAGCATTGCTACTAATCATGGTCAATAGTTTACATTATGGTTTACTTTTGCACTGTACAATTTTATAAATTTTGACAGAATGTATAATGGCTTGTATCTGTCATTGCAAAATCATACAGAACAATTCCAATGCCCTAAAAGTGCCCTATGTTCTACCTCTTCTTCTTTCGCCCTCCACTCAGAACCTATGGTAACCACTAAGGTTTAAATTTCCAAGAATAAAGTTCATACTTATGCATTAATATTGAGGGTGTGGTTTACTGGTCTGTTTTCTTTTCATAGGCACTGGCTATGTACCCAAGAGATTCTTGATCCTCTACTGTCTCCTGTTAACCTATCTTTCAGACTTTATCTCTGTGACTGTTCTTGATATGCTTAGGAAATATCAGTGAGGCCATGCAATATTTGACCTTTAGTGATTGGCTTACTTTACTCAACATAAGGTCTTGAAGATTGATCCATGTTGTCACGTGTCAGGATTTCATTCCTTCTTAAAGCTGAATAATATTCCATCATTTGTGTATACTACATTTTGCTTATTCATTCATCTGTTAATGGACATGGGTTGTTTTCTGTCTTTGGCAATAGTAAATAATGCTGCTATGAAAGTTGTTGGGCTTATATGTGTTCATGTCCCTGCTCTCAATTCTTCTGGGTGTACACCCAGCAGTGGAATTGCTGGATCATATGACAATTCTATAGTTAGCTTCCTGAAGAACCTCTGCAGGTAAGGTACCCAGGTGCAGAGAAAAAATAAAGAATTAAATATATAAATACTAACAAATTTAATTTTTAAAAATATTGGTCTAATTTCCCTGTGAGAAGGCTCTTGTCCCTCATCTCCCCCTGCTCCAGGGTGCTGCTGGGGGTCTGATCACCTGCTGGGTCACTGTAGAGCCCTTGCCTTCCGGGCCGGCTGGGTACCTGAGGGTCCCGGGCTGCTCTCCCTGCTCCCTGTCCCTTCGCCTGGCTGGGCACCTGAAGGCTGGCAGGCTGCCTCTCCCTGCCCCTCTCCCTAAGGCCAGATGGGCTTTTGACAGCTTGCCAGCTGCCTCGCCTGGTTCCCCTCTCTCCCGGGCCATTAAGTGCCTGCCAGCCCACCCCCTCACTGAACCAGTTCCTCTCTCTCCCGGGCCAGGTGGGTGTGACAGCCCACCTGATCAGCTCCCCCTCCCCACTCCCTGGAGCTGCTTCAGCACCAGATGGTGTCTTTCTTTTTCCTGGAACCGGCTGAGATCTGGGCCACCTCATCTCCCCTCCCCTCTACTCCTTTCTTCCCAGGAGCCAGCTGGGTGTAGTCTCATAACTGTTTCACCAACAGCTCCCATACTTTCTATTGTGTTCTGGAATGCACTCCTGGGCACCCAGAGGCTTCATTCACTCTAGGAGCTGGCTGAGCACTGGTTCCAGCCAAATCACTTCCCTGGCTTCCCGCTCCCTCTGAGCTGGCTGTGTGTGGGTGGCATGGCCTATCTTCCATGGCTTCCCTTTTCTCTGGTAGACTGGGTCCCCCTCTCTAATGCCCTTTGCATTTGCACCTGCAGCTCTATGGCTTCCCTTCTGCCAGGTAAACCTCCTCCCTTCCCACAGTTTCTGGAGAAGGAGTGCAGTGTGCCGTTCCTTGTTCTGCCATCTTCTGTGCCCAAATTTAATTTTGCATCAGAATGATTTCTGATACTATGGCTTTTACAATTTTATATATAAACTTATTAAATCTTACCCAAATTGACCACAAATATTCCTTTTCTGCAAACCTTTTGTACTTTTTATATTCATAGAGGTTTTGTCCTACATTTTCCTCATTTTAATAGCTAGTCATTTTATTTTGTACAAGTTACTTTCTTTTTAAAAATAATTCTAGGTTGTGGGAAGATGGCATCAGCTTAGACAGATAAAGCTCTGCTCTCTCACAAAAACCATGGAGAAAGAATCAAAAGCTGCCTGAGGGACCTGCTTTGGGGGTCACCAGACCAGGACTTCATATCTCCTAGGAGAGTAGACCTACTGCCTTGTCCCACTGACAGTGGTCATGACTCCCTGGTCCCACTGGCCCTCCCCTACTCTTCCCAGGCCTCCTGGTTTACCCATCCTCTGTTCCTGCCATTCAGGTGATCTCCACGTCGCACAGCGCTACCTCTTTCCATGGACATCATCCTCCACTCTGCCCACATGAGACCCCATCTCAGTATCAAGAAATTTAAAGAAAAATCCACATTATGTACTTGCAATGCATTTATCTTATGTGACTCCGGTATTCAGAATATATAAAGAGTATTTACAATTCAAGGGGGAATAAAAGACAAGCAACCCAATTATATAATAGACAAAGATTTTGAATGAACATTTCTCCAAAGAAATAAAAATAGACAATAAGGACTTAAAAAAGGTATTCCAGAACATTGGGAAATGCAATTCAAAAACTCAATGACATACCAGGTCACACCTTATAATTACAAAAATGTATATTCGCAAGTGTTGGTGAGGTTATGAAAAATTAGAACACACATACACTATTGGTAGGAATGTAAATGGTACAGTCACTGAGGAAAACCATTTGGCAGTCCCATCAAAAAGTCAAACATGAACTTGTATCATTCATATAAAGGCAGCAGCCACCAGAATTCTGAGGGGAGGGAGAGGGAAGAATAGGTGCAACATGGGGGCATTTTTGGGCCATTGGAATTGTCCTACATGACATTACAATGATGAATATAGGTTATTACATTTTGTCAAAACACAAAAATTTGTGCAGGGCAAAATGTAAAGTATAATGTAACCTATATTCCTTGTTTAGTTCAATGCTTCAGTATGTGTCCATCAATTGTAACAAATTTACCACACTAATGAACAGTGTTGTCGAGGGAAAGTGTGTGTGTGGGAGGTGTATATGAGAATCCCTGCATTTTTAATGTAAATTTATGTAATCTAATGCTTCTTTAAAAATAAAAAAAATAAAAAACAAAAAAAGTCAAACAAGGGATTAAGGTACAAGGACCTCCAAGGAAGATGGCAAAGTAACGAGCATCAGGACTTAGTTCTTCCTCCAAAACAACTACTAAACATGTAGAAACTATGTGAAACAACTATTTTGATCTCCACAGGTCAAAAGACTCTACAGCATTCAGGGAATACCAGGAGGAAGAGGGCTGATAAGTTATGGGAGAGAACTGTAAATTGCTGTCTGCCTGCTGGCTACCTGTGCTCATCTCCCGCTTTTGTGGCAGGCCATCTTGGAGTCCATGTCTGGCTAGCTCATTTGTGACAGAAAAGGATGTGAAAACTCTCTTCCCCAAGAACAGGGTTAGGTCTGGATGATCACTGATCACAGCTTTTGATTAATGAATTCAGATCACTCAGTTCCTGCTCTGAGGGAAATTATTGTCCCATTCCCACCCTGGACAATGGTAGCAGCAGCCATTGTTTCAACCCTACGTGAGCAGGGGCAGAGGCTGTGGAAATTAAAGACATAGGACTTCCTCAGTGGTGTAGGGGACAGTTAGCTGAAGGGCTGCATTTTCTGGGCAGACCAGAAAAGCTCAGGTTTGTGGAGCTGTCAGAGAAGTTTTTGAGTCCCTACACAAGGAACTTTGGAGGTCCTCTGCACTGTTCATGGGGCCCCGTCCCTGTTTTGTCTGGAAAAGACTGCATTGGGAGAGTCCTCCCTTGTGTGACCCTCCACCCTGAATTTGCCCTTCAGGCAAAACCAGCCTAAGACAAGGAACGGATGGTAAATAAATAAAAATAAAAAAACCCATACAGGTAGACATGTAGGACAAAGCCCTGCCAGCTTTAGTTACTCAGGAGAGGGAGGGTTGCCCCCTGGGAAACAGAGGGGACGACCACACTCCTATACAGAGGGGAATTCCAAAACAAAAAGCAAAAGTCTAGGACATGGCAGAGGCCCAGTAAGACTGGGGAAATCCTGCACAGTGCATTCCCCTTGGACAGACCTTCCTGATAGAGTGAAGATCAAGAAAATTGCTGTGTTATCACCAGCTGGTTTCAAAACTAAGAAACAGACATCTCAGAATAAATCCCAGAGTTACCATTTTAAAATATTAAAATATATAGTGTGCTGCAAAAGAGTACAATACAAAAACAGAAAATGATGGCCCATTAAAGGAAGAGCATAAAAATACAGAAAACACCAATGAAAAAGGCAAGAATGTGGTCATACTGAATAAAGGCTTTTAAAAATGCACTTAAAGATGCTTAAGGAGATGAAGGAATGTTCAGAGAAAGGACTACAGGGTATCAGGAAGACAACAATATGAGAGTCTATGTGGAGAGAGGGTTATTTTAAAAAGGAAAGAAATAGAACTACTGGAGTTGAAGACCACAGTAATGGAAATGCAAAAATGCCCAGATTTTAAAGACCAGTTTGAAGATGACAGAAGAAAGAATTAGTGAACTGAAAAAGACAAGCTGCTTAAAATGAGTCAGGCTGAAGAGCAGAAAGAAAAAATAAATATTCAAAGTGAAAGGTGTCTTAGCAGCTATAGGACACCATCAAGCACACCAATTAAATGTTATGGGAATCTCACGGAGAAGAGATAGAAAAAGGGACAGAGGGGAAGAGAGGCAAGATGGTGGCAGCGTGAGCTTGCCTGGTAATGTCTCTGCAGGGGGCGGCTGGGCAGCGTTGAAGGCTCTTTGGGACCGCGCTGTTTCGGGGATTTTTGCTGGTTGGAAGGTGTCTGGACGTCAATTCGGTGGGAAGGTAACAGAGAGGATACGTCTATAATATATAAACGGAGGTCCCAGCTGGGCGCGGGAAGTTCCCTCCTTGGGTGGGCGGAGCCGCGGTAGTGGGCGCTCCTGCAGCTCCGGAGCCGCGGCGGCCAGGGTTTTTTTTGTTTGTTTTTTTTTTTCCTTTTTCTGGAGGCTTTGCGGTGCTGAGGAATTCGCGGATACTGGCCTGGCTGGTGAGGGGTTGTTGGGACAAGACTCCTTTGCAGATCGATTTGGGGAGACAGACGGTGTTTTGTTGTGAAGCGGGGGACGTTTTGGTCGCCGGACAGGGGTGGTAGCGCTTCCGCCTGGAGCCCCATCCCCACAGGTCCGGCTGCCGATCTGCAACGGAATTGGATTTTGGGCAATAAGGGGACACAATTGGGAGACTGTTGTAGGGTGCAGTGAGGGAGGAGGACACGTCTGGAAGCCGATTGGGGAATATTTTGCGAAGTTTGGGATTTTGGGTCTTAGAGTCTGTTTTCGGCGTTTCCAGCTGAAGCCCACCCCACCCGGCGGGGCTTGGGATCTGGGTCATTGAACTGGCCGTGGTGTAGAGGCGCCCTCTAGTGGCCGTTGTGTGGGAGCACAGGGAGGGAGCTGTCCAAAGGCTGAAACCCTGAGGAGTAGGTGAATTGCAGGGATCAGACATTCAATATAGAGTTTGCGGACCTGGCTTCCCCCACGGGGCTGGCACCCAGCTACGGGGATCCCTGAGGGCTGTGTTGCACTGCGGGGCTCCTAAGCTTTCTGTGGACCAGATTTGAGCTTGCCAGGTCTGGGTCCCCTGGACTCTGGCGGTCCACACCCCAGACTCACACCTCTTGAGTCTTCAGTGTCTCAGACTTTCCACCCCTGAATCCATCACGCCCTGGGGTCTACCTGGGGTCCTTGAGTGCCCTGGACCTTAACGTTTGCGTTTTATCTTTATTGGTTCATATTGTTTTGTTTTTATTTTCACTTTATCTTATTTTTTACTCTTTTTGACACCCTGATTGCTAATATTGCATTATCCCCTAGTCTTTTCTCCTAGCGTGTCCCCCAAAGTCCTTTTTTTTTATACAGTTATTTAGGGGTTTTTTGGTTGTTGTTTTAGATAGTGTTGCAATTGTGACACGTGTATACCTGTATCTCTCTTCCCCCTATCTGTTCCCCACCGTTTGCCCATCCTCTTTTTCTTTCTTCCTTTCTTCTTGTCTTTCTTTTTTTTTTTATTATAATTAGTTTTTTTTTCGGTTTTCTCTTTCCCTCTTGTCCCTCATTTTCCACTTATTTTATTTTAATTCAAGTATACAATAGGTGCTACAGGGAACACCTCACATTTGCTGGGTTTTCCCATCCTCCACTGCCTCATTTCTGTGTGAACTGATTTAGGCTACCTACACTATCCCCCTTCCCCTGCATCTTGATATCCACTATCATCTACTGTCTCTCCTATATTCCACCCCCCACCTCCCGTTCTTTGATCCACAAAGTGTCTAACCCTTAATTTCTAATACCTTTGTTCTGTTTTCTGTCTGTTATCCACTCTTGAAACTATTACCTTTCTTTTCTTTTTCCCTCTCTCATGAAAACAATAGCTTTGTAGTTCACACCATATTCCTCCCATATTCAGTCATCTACTTCATAAAAGGTACTCTACCTACAGCTATAACTCTATACAATCTACATGAATTTAACCTCCATCCTCCCAGATCTCATATTCTTGCTTTGTTAACATACATCACCAATACTACTTTACACTTTTCCCTTGCTTACACAATTGCCTTTCCCCAACACTAATACGTTCCTCTAAAGTGAACTTAACCAACAACAAGTAACTAGAATAAGAAGAAAAAAGTGACAAAGAGAAGATATAACACCTATGCAAAAATAACAACTAATTAACCTCCAAGAGCAGACAAAGAAGCTAAGGAACTGATTAAATTCGTCAAAATAAAGAGATGACCAGAAAGCAACAAAAATCTACAAACCAAACCAGTAATCAGGAAAACATGGCTGAATCCAATCAACAAACCAATAATCACGAAGGGGAGCAAAACTTGACACAAGCAATGAAAGATCTCAGAACATTTATCACTGACAAATTTGATGCAGTAATGAAAGAGGTTAACAACATGAAAACATCACTTGGAGGGGAAATTGCAGACATACAAAAAAACATAACAGATATGATGGGAATGAACACCACAGTTCAAGAAATCAAAAATACACTTGCAGCAAATATCAGCAGACTAGAAGAGACAGAGCAGAGAATTAGTGATGTGGAAGATAGTACATCAGAAATCAAACAGATAGTAGAAGGGGTCAATAAGAAGATAGAAAAAATCCAATTAGGATTTAGGGACCTGAATGACAATGCAAAACGCTCAAACATACGTATTATAGGCATTCCAGAAGGTGAAGAGAAGGGAAAGGGGTCAGAAGGAGTGTTGCAGGAAATAATGGCTGAAAACTTCCCAAATCTACTGAAAGAGACAGATGTACATATCCAAGAAGCACAGCGCACTCCATAAGTCATAAACCCCAACAGGCCCACCCAAAGACATATACTTGTCAAATTATCCAATTCTCAAGACAAAGAGAAAATCCTAAAAGCAGCAAGAGAAAAGAAAACCATCACATACAAGGGAAGCTCAATTAGATTAAGTGCTGATTTCTCTTCTGAAACCATGGAGGCAAGAAGACAGTGGTATGATATAGTCAAGGTACTAAAGGAAAAAAATTTCCAACCAAGAATACTCTATCCAGCTAAACTAGCATTCAAACATGATGGAGAGTTCAAAATATTCGCAGACAAACAGAAACTGAAAGAGTATACCAAAAAGAAACCTCCCCTTCAAGAAATTCTAAAGGGAGTTCTACAGGAAGAAAGGAAAAAACAGGAAAGGCAAAGTTGGAGGAGAGTATAAGACCAACAACAACAACAAAAAAGACAAAAAAAAATATACAAACAAAATATGACAAACACAAATCCAATCAAAATATGGCTAACACAAATAATTCCTTGATAGTAATAACACTGAAGGTCAAAGGATTAAACTCACCTATCAAAAGATTCAGACTGGGACATTGGATAAGGAAATATGACCCATCCATATGCTGTCTACAAGAGACACATCTTAGACCCAGAGACGCATGGAGATTGAAAGTGAATGGCTGGAAAACAATCATACAAGCTAACAATAACCAAAAAAAGGCAGGAGTAGCTATATTAATATCAGACAAAATAGACTTTAAATGTGAAACAATTGTGAGAGACAAAGAAGGATACTACATTTTAGTCAAAGGGAAAATCTGTCAAGAAGATCGAACAATCATAAATATCTATGCCCCTAACAAGGGTGCCTCTAAATACGTCAGGCAAACGCTGGAAAAACTAAGTGAAAGAATAGATACATCTACAATTATAGTGGGGGATTTTAATACACCACTATCAACTCTGGACAGAACATCTCAAAAGAGAATCACCAAAGAAACAAAACATCTGAATAGTATATTAGAGGAGCTGGATCTAATAGACATATATAGATCGCTACACCCAAACACAGCAGGATATACATTTTTCTCAAGCGCACATGGATCATTCTCCAAGATAGATCATATGCTAGGCCACAAAGAAAGGCTGAACGAATTCAGAAAGATTGAAATCATACAAAACATTATCTCTGACCACAGTGGAGTCAAGCTGGAGATTTGCAAGGGAAAGAAGCCCAGATTTCACACCACGATTTGGAAATTAAACAACACACTCTTAGAAAAACAGTGGGTCAAAGAGGAAATCTCAAAAGAAATCAATGACTACCTTGAAACAAATGATAATGATAACACAACATACCAAAATTTATGGGATGCAGCAAAAGCAGTACTGAGAGGGAAGTTTATAGCCATAAATTCATATATCAAAAAAGAAGAAAGAGCAAAAATTGAAGAACTAACTGCACATTTGAAGGAATTAGAAAAACAACAACAAAGTAACCCAACAGGAAGAAGAAGGAAGGAAATAACAAAGATAAGAGCAGAATTAATGAAATAGAAAATAAGAAAGCACTTGAACAGATAAACAAGACCAAGAGCTGGTTTTTTGAGAAGATTAACAAAATTGACAAACCTTTAGCAACACTAACAAAGAAAAAAAGAGAGAAGATGCAAATACACAAAATAAGAAATGAGAAAGGCGATATCACCACTGACCCCACAGAAATAAAGACTATCATAAGAGGATATTTTGAAAAACTATATTCCAACAAAAATGACAATCTAGAGGAAATGGACAAATTCCTAGAAACACATAAGCAGCCCATATTGACAAAAGAAGAAATTGATGATCTTAACAAACCAATCACAAGCAGAGAGATAGAATCAGTTATTAAAAATCTCCCAACTAAGAAGAGCCCAGGGCCAGATGGCTTCACAGGTGAATTCTACAAAACATTCCGGAAAGAACTGACAACAATCCTGCTGAAACTATTCCAAAAAATTGAAACAGAAAGAACATTACCCAACTTCTTCTATGATGCCAACATTACCCTAGTACCAAAGCCAAACAAAGACATCACAAGAAAGGAAAATTACAGACCAATTTCTCTAATGAACCTAGACGCAAAAATACTTAACAAAATACTTGCTAATCGTATTCAACAACACATTAAACGTATTATACACCACGACCAAGTGGGATTCATCCCAGGTATGCAAGGATGGTTCAACATAAGAAAATCAATCAACGTAATACACCATATAAACAGATTGAAGGAAAAAAATCACATGATTATATCTATTGATGCAGAAAAAGCATTTGACAAAATACAGCACCCTTTCTTGATAAAAACACTCCAAAAGATTGGAATACAAGGGAATTTTTTGAACATGATAAAGAGTATATATGAAAAACCTAAAGCCAATATTGTTTACAATGGAGAAATCCTAGACTCCTTCTCTCTAAACTCAGGAACAAGACAAGGATGCCCACTGTCTCCGCTCCTATTTAACATTGTCTTAGAAGTACTTGCTCGAGCACTGAGGCAAGAACCAGAAATAAAAGGCATTCAAATTGGAAAGGAAGAAGTCAAAATTTCATTATTTGCAGATGACATGATCCTATACATAGAAAACCCTGAGAGATCTACAACGAAGATTCTAGGACTCATAAATGAGTTTAGTAAAGTCGCAGGTTATAAGGTCAATGCGCAAAAATCAGTAGCATTTCTGTACACCAATAATGAGCAAGATCAGGAGGAAATCAAGAAACAAATACCATTCACAATAGTAAATAAAAAAATCAAATACTTAGGAATAAATTTAACTAAAGAGGTAAAGAACTTATACACCGAGAACTATACAAGATTGTTCAAGGAAATCAAAGAAGACCTAAATAAATGGAAGACTATTCCTTGTTCATGGATAGGAAGACTGAACATTATTAAGATGTCTATCCTACCAAAACTGATCTACACATTCAATGCAATCCCAATAAAAATCAACGCAGCCTTCTTTAAGGAACTAGAAAAACTAACTATGAAATTTATTTGGAAAGGAAAGAGACCCCGAATAGCCAAAGACATACTGAAAAAGAAAAACGAAATTGGAGGAATCACACTACCTGACTTCAAAACATACTATAAAGCTACGGTGGTGAAAACAGCATGGTATTGGCATAAGGAGAGACACATAGACCAATGGAATCGAATTGAAAGCTCTGATATAGAACCTCACATATACAGGCACATAATATTCGATAAAGCCACCAAACCCTCTCAACTGGGAGAGAGTGGCCTATTCAACAAATGGTGTCTGGAGAACTGGATAGCCATATGTAGAAGAATGAAAGAGGATTACCATCTCACACCTTATACAAAGATCAACTCAAGATGGATCAAACACCTAAATATAAGAGCCAAGACCATAAAAACCTTAGAAAGCAGTGTAGGGAAACATCTACAGGACCTTGTAATAGGTAATGGATTTATGAATATCTCACCAAAAGCACGAGCAGCAAAAGAACTAATAGATAAATGGGACTTCCTCAAAATTAAAGCCTTTTGCACCTCAAAGGAGTTTGTCAAGGAAGTAAAAAGGGAGCCCACACAGTGGGAGAAAATATTTGGCAACCATATATCTGATAAGAAACTTATAACTTGCATATATCAAGAACTCCTATATCTTGAAAATAAAAAGATAAACAACCCATTTAAAAAATGGGAAAAAGACTTAAACAGACACTTCTCCGAAGAAGAAATACAAATGGCAAGAAAGCACATGAAAAAATGTTCCAAATCTCTAGCTATCAGGGAAATGCAAATCAAAACCATAATGAGATACCATCTTACACTCATAAGATTGGCAGCTACGAAAAAAACAGAAGAATACAAGTGCTGGAGAGGATGTGAAGAAAGGGGAACACTCATCCACTGCTGGTGGGAATGCAGAAGGATCCAACCATTCTGGAGGACAGTATGGCGGTTTCTCAAAAAACTAGCCATAGATTTGCCATATGACCCAGCAATACCACTGCTGGGTATATACCCAGCAGAACTGAAAACAAGGACGCAAACCGATATATGTACACCAATGTTCATAGCAGCATTGTTCACTATCGCCAAAAGTTGGAATCAACCCAAATGCCCATCAACAGATGAGTGGATCAAAAAATGTGGTATATACACACAATGGAATACTACTCGGCTGTAAGAACAAACACACTACAAACACATGTGATAACATGGATGAATCTTGAGAACCTTATGTTGAGTGAAGCAACCCAGACATTAAAGGACAAATACTACATGACCTCAATGATTTGAAATAACCAAGCTGCCCTAGATAGCAAGAGACTGAACGATAGGCTTACAGGAAATCGGAGGGTGGAGGAAGGATGTGAGCCGATGTCTGAACGGCTCACAGGAAATCGGAGGGTGGCGGAAGGATGTGAGCAGGGGTGGAATTTAAGACGAGATGGTGGTAAGTATGAACACAAAGAAGAGATAAAAGGGGGGCAGGGGTTGCCTTTGGTTGGGGCTTTGCGGGTTTGAGGGTGGCTGGGGAGGGACGGATGGGTAACGTTGCCCAAAAGTGGGGGGAGGGAGGGGTAGCATACGAACACAGGAGAGGGTCAGGTGTTGGTGGAGAGTAAAATGCCGAGAAAATCATATCAAAATATAATAAAGAGGGTTACCTGTTTAGAATGCTCGGAGGGGAGGGTCTGATGCAGGATGGGCTCCTGGGGAATGTCTAAATGCTCATTCTGCCAGAGTGGGTGACACCATGGGGTAGAAACCCAAGAAGTGAGAGTGGGGGTGGACCCACATCCTGGGGAGGACTAATGCCATCAAATAGAGGGAACTGTATCCCTCGAGAGAAAGGGTGGCTCCCAGGGCATTGGGGCAGTTGAGCAAGTTAGGCCCTGAACACTATTCCATCTATCTCTGGAAGTGGCTCCTCAGGAAACGGAGGTTGGCTGTCACTGTGGACACCAAGGTGGAAGGGAAAATGGACGTTAAATGTGTGGAACCAAAGTAAATGGGGGGTAAGAGAGGAGTTTCTTGAGAGTACACAAGGATGGATATAAAACATGTAATATTACACCATAACATATAGGAGATGACAGACTGATAATGTAAACCATAATGTAAAACATAGGATAACTAAAAATGTAAAGAACTGTGTATCCTAAAGTATGCACCATAATGTAAGCACAGATGTCACCTTGTTAGAAAGCTAATGTCTCAGATTCTGTACATCACTTTAAGTAAATATGATATGAATAGGGTGTAAGAGTATCACTGTGGAAGGGAAAAGGTTTTCTGGTGGATGTGTGGGAGTGCTGTATATTATATATATGCATTGCTGTGGTCTAGGACTCCTGTGAAGAAAAGCTGAATAATTAGGGGGGGAAAAAAAAAAAAAAAGAAAAAGATAGGATGTGGAATTTTTTCAAGTCAACATTCTTTATCTAAGTTCTTTATCTAACTTTATCCAAGTTCTTTATCTATCCTTTAAACCCATCGCTATATGCCATTCCCTAGTAAGAGACCATGACATTATATTGGGCTTCAAATTTCGGGGAGTTCTGGATCACAGAGTGTTTCAACAATGGCAATGGAGGGATACTGGTATGGGATACCAATGACAGGTGATATATGGCTGACAGGGAGCTGTACAGAACATATGTCCAGGGTGCATGGTAATGTTTGGATATACTCATAGTGGTAACAATTAAAAACCACAGCGGGGGGGTACTGGGTTCCTGGCCAGTGGTGGTCTGTCGTGGTCCCTAGGGGAGCAGCGACAGTCTCCCAGGTACAGCGGTGGGGACCGGGAGGGAGTGAGGGTTCAACAGTGAGCCCCTGATGCTAATGACTATGCTTGTGAGCTGATAAACCTAAAATAAGAACAAGGCCTAGAGCAACATTGTGCCTGGGAATTTCCTCCTGTCAGCCTTCATGTTACTCAAATGTGGCCAGTCTCGAAGCCAAACTCAGCATGTAAATGCAATGCCTTCCCCCCAGCGTGGGACATGACACCCGGGGATGAGCCTCCCTGGCAACGAGGGACCACTATCAACTACCAACTGATGATGCAACTGGAAAATGACCTTATACGGAAGGTTCAATGCAGATCAGCAGAATATCCATGTCTACATAAAATAACATGACTTCAAAATGCTGTTTGACCTAAAGTAAGGGGGAAATGGAAAGGAGAAATGAGTTTATATGGCTACGAGTTTCTAAAAAAGAGTCTGGAGGCTGGCAGAAGGATTGCCCTCATGCACAACTGAACAGAGTCAGAGAGACAGATAAAGCAGATACAACCCCAAGATATTGGTTCCTTTGAGGGCTAAAGAGACCCATGGGAGTTATGGTCATGGCCGATGGGGTTAACTACCAGGGCAGATGGCCCCTCTTTGGAACTGGTGTTTATGTGTGATGAATCTGGACTCAGATGGAATCTCCCTTCATAAGACTTTCATGCTAATGTGCTGGAGGTGCAGTTAATGTTGGGGTTTAAGATATATTTAGGGGATTTGAATCTCTGGACTAACAATGTGATAGCCAGGTCCTGAGCCTCAACAGACTCCAGCACCTACAATCTGATTTATTGGACTTACCACACTCAGCTAAGATGGAGTTGAAGAAGGACAACCACCACACCATGGAGCCTAGAGTGATTACAACTGAAAATGGGAGGATTGCATCCAGCATCCATGTGGAATCTGAGCCTCCTCTTGACATAGAGGTGCAATGGACACAACCAATCCAATGTCCAGATAGAAGAGGTGGCATTGGATTGGGAAAAGTGGACATGGTGGACGATGGGTATGGGGAAAGGCAGGAAGAGATGAGAGGTGGAGGCGTCTTTGGGACATGGAGCTGCCCTGGATGGTGCTTCAGAGGTAATCACCGGACATTGTAAATCCTCACAGGGCCCACTGGATGGAATGGAGGAGAGTATGGGCCATGATGTGGACCATTGTCTATGAGGTGCAGAGGTGCCCAAAGATGTACTTACCAAATCCAATGGATGTGTCATGATGATGGGAACGAGTGTTGTTGTGGGGGAGAGAGGGGGGGTGGGGGGGTGGGGTTGAATGGGACCTCACATATATATTTTTAATGTAATATTATTACAAAGTCAATAAAAAAAATGTGGATAAAAAAAAAAAAAGAAAAAGGGACAGAAGGAATAGTCAAAGAAATAATGACAGAGAATTTCCTAAACATAGCAAAAGACACAAATATGCATATCCAAGAATTTTAGAGAATACCAAGCAGGATAAACATGAAGAAAAATAGACCTCATCATATATTGATCACACTATCAAATGCAAGGGTCAGGGGGAAAGTTCTGAAAGCTGCAAGAGAAATGTGTCACATACAAGGGAAGCTCAATTAGACTGAGTGCCAATTTCTCGTCATTCACCATAGAGGCAAGAAAGCAGTGGGTTGAAATACCTCAAGTGCAGAAACTGCCAGCAAAGAATTTTACTTCTGGTGAGATTCTTTGAAAAATGAGGGTGCGATTAGGTCATTCTCAGATAAACAAAACCCAGGGAGTACATCAATGCTAGACCTGTCCTACAAGCAATGCTAAAGGTAATTCTTCAGTCTAAAAGGAAAGGACACTAGACAGTGGTTCAAAGCATCATAAAAAAATAAAGACTACAGTCTATGTAACCATTTGGATAATTATAAATGCCAGTAGTTTTGTATTGCATTTTTTTGGGGGGGGGTATTTAATTCCACTTCTTATTTCCTACAGATGCTAAAAGGCAAGTATATGAAAGGAAATGATAAATTTTTTAGGTTTTATGGACATAACATGGACAACAGTATCAGTGGTAACAAGTACAAAAAAATTGTGGGGGGATGGAAGGGTATTGGAAAAGTATATGTGCTCGCTATTGAAATTATGTTGGCATCAAACCCAATGTACTTTTTATATATTTACAGTGTTAAACTTTAGCACTATGGCAACCACAAGGAAAATAGTTGAACTATATAAATACAGATAGAAATGAGAAGGAACTCAGTATGGTACAACACAGGAAAGCAAATAAATATAAAAGTAGGTTTTGATGGAAGTGGACAAAAAAGGCCTGAGTTACAAATGCTAAATAACAAAATTGCAGAAGACCTGTATTATCATTAGTGACTTTAAATGCATATGGCTTAAAGTCTGTCAAAGGTACAGATTGGCAGAATGGATATTATACCTTGACACATGTTTTAGTTTGTTAGGCTGCCGGAGTACAATATACCTGAAATGCCTTGGCTTTTACATTTGGGATTTATTAACTCACAATCTTACAGTTTTAAGGTTGTGAAAATGTTCAAATCAAGGTATTGTCAGGTGATGCTTTCTCCAAAAGATGACCAGCTGGCGATCCTGGACTCCTCTGTCTCATGGCAGGGCACATGATGGCATGTGCTGATCTGTCCCGTCCCTTCTGAGTTTTGTTGCTTTCAGCTTCCTAGTTCCATGGTGTACTCTCAGCTTCTGTCTTGTCCTCTGTCTTCGTGGCTTTTGCTCTCCATATTCTTCCCATTTATAAAGGACTCCAATAAGAGAATTAAGAACCACCTGAATATTAACTTTTAGAACATAATTTTCCTGGGTCCATAAGGACTCCAATTACCACACTCCACAATCTGGACCCAAAAAAGACATGTTCCTTCCATATGCAATATACATTCGTTACATCACAATATCCCAAAAGGCTTAAATCATTTCAGTAACAGTATTAAGTACAAAATATCAACAAAATCTGTTATAGGTTTGGCATGTCCTGGGCTAAAATTCCCCTCCAGCTGTGGACCTGTGAAACAGGATAAATTATATGCTTCCAAAATACAAAGGAGGGCAGTAATAGGATACACATTCTCGTTACCACATGGAGGAACTTGAAGGAAAACAGGGATCATGGATCCCAAAGAGTTCTGAAAGCCTACAGGGCATGCTCTCATTCAATCAAGGCCTGAGAGTCATCTATAGAACAAAATTTTTTCTTGGGGCCTAATAGTGTGGCAACTCCATGATTTTTGGCACCACTCTTTTCAAGCATCTGCTTGATAGTTAGGCGCTAGGCTCTACCCTGGGAGAACACTGGGGAGTGGGCCTGGTTCTCCAATCCCCAAGGAATGTGCTAGACCCTCTCTCAAGATGGGTGGGAGCTTTCTTACTGAATAGTGGGACAGAAGACTGCCCTCTTTAAGCTTTGGGCCATACCCTTTCCACACAAATGGGTGTGCTTGCTTTCTTGGCCTGAGAAAATGTCTTCAGTCTGGACCTCAGACTGAGGTTTTCTCTTGCAGATACTCTGTGTTTCTCTGTCCCTGTGGCTTTCTCTCTCCATGTTTATCCCATTTATAAAGGAGTCCACTAAGATGGTTAAGACCCGCCCCAGGCCACAGTCCAACTGCAGGAAGCCAATCAAAAAGTTCCATGTACAATAGATTCATACCCACCAAAATAGGTTAACTTTAGAAAATAATTTTCTGTGTTTCATAAAACCTCTAAACTACCATAACCCAACTATGTACTGTCTCTAAGAGACTCACCTTAAAGTCAAAGATACAAGTAGATTAATGTTGAAAGGATGGAAAAAAACACACCATGCAAGTAGTAACTAAAAGAGAACTGGTATGAGTATTCTAATATTGGATAAAATAGACTTTAAGAAAAAAGCAGTTATGAGGGACAGAGATCATCATTACATACTGATAAAGGGGATAATCAACAGGAATATACAACAATTAAAAGTGTATTCATCTAATAGCAGAGCCACAAAATATATAAAGCAAACACTAACATATTTGACGGGAAAAATTAACAATTCTACATTCATAGTAAAAGACTTTAGTACACCACTCTCAATAATGAACATCTAGTCAGAAGATCTATAAAGAAGTACAGGACTATAATAATACATAAAACAAACTAGACCTGCTAGACATACATAAAACACTGCATTCAATGAAAACAGAATACACATTCTTCCAGAGTAAATGTGGATCCTTATTTGTGATAGACTGTATATTAGGTCACAAAGAAGCATAATAAATTAAAAAGTATTGTAATCATACAATGTATAGTCTCCAACCACAATGGAATGAAGCTAAAAACAACAAAGGGGGAAATGGAAAATATTCAAATATGTGGAAATTAACTACGTACTTTTAAGTAACTAATATGTTAAGTAGAAAATCAGAAGAGAAATTAGGAAATACGTTGAGATGAATGAAGATGTAAATACAGTATACCAAAACTTAGGGAATGCAATAAAGGCAGTGCTGGGAGGCTAATATATAGCTATAAATGCTAAAATTAAAAAAGGAGAAAGACTTTCAATCAGAGATCTAACCTAAAAACTGGAAGAAATAGAAAATGAACTGCAAACTAAACCAAAAGCAAACATAAGGCAGAAAATAACAAAGATTAGAGCAGAGATAAGTGAAAGAGAAAACAAACAAAAAATAGAAAATCAAATTCAGAAGTTGGTTCCTCGAAAAGATCAACAAAATCATCAAACCTTTAGCTAGACAGACAAAAAAAGAGAGGATACAAATAACAAAAATCAGAAAACAAAATTGGAACATTACTACCAGTTCTGCTGAAATAAAAAATGTAAGTGGATACTATGAACATCTGTATGCTATTAAATGAGGTAACCTAGATGGAGTAGGCAATTCTTAGAAACACGCACATTACCTACATTGAATCAAGGAGAAATAGAAGATTTTGATAAACATACTACTAGTAAAGAGATTGAATCAGTCATCATAAATCTCCCAACAATGAAAAGTCCAGGACAAGATACTTCAGAGCAGAATTCTACCAAGCATTCTACCAAACACTTCCAAAAAATTCCATAGGAGGGAACACACCATAACTCATACTACAAGGCTAACATCACCCAGATACCAAAGATATAAAAAATCTACAGATCAACAACTCTTATGAATATAGATGCAAAATTCCTCAAAAAAAAAAATACTAGCAAATCGAATCCAACAACAAATGAAAAGAATTATACACTATTATCAAATGGGAATTATCCCTGGTATGCAAGTTGGTTCAGTGTAAGAAAATCAAGTAATATAATACACCATATTAAAAAAGATGAAGAAGAAAAACCAAATGATTATTTCAACTGATGCTCAAAAGGCATTTGACAACTCCAGCATCATTTCTTGATAAAAGCACTTAAAATGCTGAGAAGAAAACTTCCTCAACATAATAAAGGACAACTGTGAAAAGCCAACAGCTGACATCCTACTTAATGGTGAAAGACTGAAAGCTTCCTCTAAGATCAGGAACAAGACAAGTATGCCCATGATCATTACTGTTATTCATCATTGTACTGGATGTTCTTACCAGAGCAAATAAGCAAGTGAAATAAATAAAAAAACATCCAAAATGGAAAGGAAGAAGTAAAACTTTCCATATTTGCTGGTGATTTGATTCTATATTCAGGGAATCCTGAAAAGTTTGCAACAAAGCTCCTCATGTATTAAATGCATTCAGCAAAGTGACAGCATCCACAATCAAGTCCAAAACTCAGTAGTGTTTCTATACACAAGCAATGAGCAATAGGGAGAAGACATCAAGAAATAAATTCCATTTACATTAGCTACTAAAAGAATCAAATATGTAGGAATAAATTTAGCCAAAAATGTAAGGGGTTTGTGCAATGAAATGTATGAAACATTGCTAAAAGAATTAAAGAAGACCTAAAAAATGGAAAGATATTTTGTGTTCATGGATTAGAAGACTAAGAATCATTAAGATATCTATATTACCCAAACCAACTTATAAAATCAGTGCAAACACACTCAAAATTGCAACAACCTCCCTTACAGAAATGGAAAATTCACTCATCAAATTTATTTGGAAGCGTAAGGGGCCCTGAATAGCTAAGTCCATTTTGAAAAAGGGGAATGAAGTTGAAGGACTCACGCTTCCTGACCTTAAAACTTTTTACAAAGTCATGATCATCAAAACAACATGTTACTGGCATAAGGACAGTCATATAGACAAATGGCAGCTCAGAAATCAGTCCTCACATTTATGGCCAATTGATTCTTGACAAGGTGGCAAAGAACACTCAGTTGGGAAAGAATGGTCTCTTCAACAAATGGTGGTGGGAAAACTAGATCTCCATTAGCAAAAAACAAATGGAGGACCCATACCTCATACCATATAAAAAAAAAATCAACTCAAAATAGATCAAAGGCATAGGTCTAAGAGGTAGAATTATCAAACTCCTAAAAGAAATGTACAGAAGCATCTTTAGGACTTAGTGTTAGGCAAAGATTTCTTAGACTAAAGTGAGCTGGAGAATTGCAGTCTGCTGCATCTTTCATGGTGTCTGCTCTGGATGCTGGGTTTAAATTCTAATAATAAGGGAGGTAGGAAGATGGCATCAGATTAGACCAATAATCTTCAGAGCTCTCACCAAAAAAATGGAGGAAGACCCAAAACTTGCATGAAGGTCAGCAGACCAGAACACTGCTTCACAACTCCCAGAAGAGTGAGGGATAGAGATCAAGAAGCCAAGACAACCAACTGTGAGTTTCTAAACCTCCCATCTGCTGGGAAGGGCTCCTTTCCCCCACCTAACCCCAAGTGGGGGTCAGTAAAACCCCTGTTTAATTCCAGGTGACTGAAAGAGGAGCAGATATCTTCCTACCCGTCAGCTGTTACAAGAAAAATGAAGGGGGTGTCATTGGTGCTTTTCTTCAGTGAATTCAGCCAAGGTAACCTGCTTCGAATCTAGGCTTTTGACAGAAAAAAAAAAAAGAACAGAGAGATACACCTCACAGGAGAGATGTGTCACCGAGTGCCATCTGCTGGCTACTCTGAAAATTATAAGGACAAAAACTGCTTTTAGAGCTCTCTTTATCCCACCCCTAGGGGAAAGACTGTGCCCCATTAGTGAGTCTCTGGCATGATTTTATAACTTACGCTGGGCAATTTTAAAGAATTATGATAAATTGAACCGAGTATCAAAAATGAGCTGTGAAAAAATAATAATATGCAAGAGAGAGAAATTGGCCATTAGAGTAAATTCACCAACATAACAGATGCCTCAAAAATCAGCAAAAAATTAAACACCAGACTAGGAAACAGGAAGAGATGGCCCAGTCAAAGGAACAAACCAAATATCTTGAAGAGATTTAGGATTTAAACAATTAATCAATGATAACCACACAACTCTCCAAAATCAATTTAAAGAATTGAAAGAAAATACGACTAAAAAGATAAAGGATATTAAGAAGACACTGGGTGTTCATAAAAAACAATTTGAAAGTTTGCAAAGAAAAGTAACAGAACTTATGGGAATGAAAGTCATGATGGATGAGAAAAATACAGTAGAGGCACATAAGAGCAGATTTGAACTGCTCGATATCAGAATTAGTGATTTTGAAGACAGAACATCTGAGCTGGAAAAAACAGGAGAAGAGAAAGAAAAGAAAATGGAAAAAATGAATGATAATCCAAAATTCAAATACATACACATTATCAGCCTCCTAGAAGGAGAAGAAAATGGAAAAGGGGCAGAAAGAATATTTGAGGAAATAATGACTGAAAACTTCCCTACCCTTATTAAAAACATAAATTTCAATATCCAAGGACAACACACCCCAAAGAGAACAAACACAAATAGACCTACCCTGAGACACCTGCTATTCAGAATGACAACATCAGAGATAAAGAGAAGATTTTGATAGCCAAAAGAGAAAAGTGAAGCATCCCATACAAGGGAAAGTCATTAAGATTAAATGCCAACCATTCATCAGAATCCACAGAGGAGAGAAGAAAGTGGTATGATGTATTTAAGGTATTGAAAGAGAAAAACTGCCAGCCAAGAATTTTGTATCTGGCAAACCTGTCCTTCAAAAATGAGAGGAGGCATGCTGATGTGGCTTAATCACATGGGCACCTGCCTACCACATGGGAGGTCCAGAGATTGAGTGCCAGTGCCTCCTAAAATAAGATGAGCAGATGCCATGTTCTTCTGCATTGAGCTAGAAGCCATTTCCCACTGCAGTGAGCTAGAAGCCGCCTCCCTCCCCAGCAAGCTAGAAGCTACTTCCTGCTGCAGTGAGCTAGAAGCCACTTCCCACCCCAACAAATGAGACTCCTTCTCCACTCCAGTGTGCTACTCTGCCCCCACTGCAACAAGCAGAGGCTCAAGCCAGCAGACACTGCAGCTTACTGTGAGCAGATCTGGCTCATTCTGGTGGCCTCTCACCTCTCATGTGGGCAGTCCCAGGCTCAATTTCCAGTGCCTCCAGGAGAAGGTGAGCAAACAACATGCAGATGAGCGAATCATCTGGGGGAAGGGAGAAGAAATAAAGAAAAAATTTAAAAGTAAATTAAGTAAATCTTTTTAATAGGGTGAGTTCAAAGTCTTCACACAAAAAAGAAAAACTGTTAGAATATGTCACCAAAAGACCAGAATTATAAGTGTTACTACAGGGAGAGCTGCAGCCTGAAAGGAAAAAACAAGGATGAGAGACTTAGAGAAGAGTATAGAAATGAAGGTTATTAGAAAGGGTAAATTAAAGGGTAAAAAGATAAATTATAGTACAATATGACAACAGAAAGCCATAGGTTAAAATTGATGAAGTAAGTAATGCCTTTACAGTTATAACATTGACTGTTAATCACTTGAACTCCACAGTCAAAAGACACAGACTGATAGAATGCATTAAAAAAATGACCCATCTATGTTGGCTACAGGAGACTCATCTTGGACATAAGGATACAATTAGGTTAAAAGTGACAGGTTGGAAAAAGATATTCCATGCAAATTGTAACCAAAAGAAGTTGGAGTAGCAATACTAATACTGGACAATATAGATTTTCAATGCAAAATTGTTATAATAAATGAAGAATGTTAATTTACATTAATAAAAGTTGCAATTCAACAACAACAAAAAAACTACTATAAATATTTATGTACCTAACCTCAGTGCCCCAAGATACATGAGGCACACACTGGCAAAGCTGAAGTGATAAATACACCACTCTCAGTATTGGCTAGAACATCTGGAGAGAGGATAAATAAACAAAAAACTTGAATAACATGCTAAATGAACTAGACCTAACAGATGTCTATAGAGTACTGCATGCCAAAACAGCAGGATATACGTTCTTTTCAGGAGTTCATAGTCCTTCTCCAAAAAAGTCCATATGTTGGGTCACAAGACAAGTCTCAATAAATTTAAAAAGATTGAAATTATACAAAACAGTTTCTCTGCTCATAATGGAATGATGTTGGAAATCAACAATATACAGAAAAAAGGAAAATTCATAAATATATGGAGACTAAACAAAACACTCTTAAACAATCAGTGGGTCAAAGAAGAAATTGTAAGGAAATTCAGCAAATATCTTGAGTTGAATGAAAATGAGAAGAGAACATAACAAATCCTATGGGTTACTGCAAAGGTAATGCTGAGAGGGAAATTTATAACCCTAATGCTTACATTAAAAAGGAAGAAAGACCTAAATTGATGATCTAAATGCACACCTGGAAGAACTAGGAAAACAAAAGCAAAACTAATCCCAAACTAAACCAAAGGAAAGAAATACTAAAGATCAGAGCAGAAAAAGATTAAATCGAGAACAACTACAAAAAGCAATAGAATCAACAAAACAAAAGTTGGTGCTTTAAGAAGATCAACAAAATCAACAAACCCTTAGTTAGACTGACAAAGAAAATAAAAGACAAGACACAAATAAAATCAGAAATGAAAGGGGTGCTTTACTACCGACTCTGTAGAATAAGATAGACTATAAAAGAATACTTTGAACAAGTGAATGCCAAAAACTGGAAATTGTAAATGAGATGGATAAATTCCTAGAAACACATGAACCACCTATATTGACTTTAGAAGAGATAGAAGACCTCAACAAACAAAATCACAAGTGAAAGATTGAAACAGTCATCAAAATCTGACCAGGGAAGTGAACTTGGCCCAATGGATAGGGCATCTGCCTAGCACAAGGGAGGTCCCTGGTTCAAACCCCGGGCCTCCTTGACCCATGTGGAGCTGGCCCCTGTGCAGTGCTGATGTGTGCAAGGACTGCCCTGCCACACCGGGGTGTCCCCTGCATAGGGGATCCCCACACACATGGAGTGCGCCCCAGAAGGAGAGCCGCCCAGCGCAAAAGAAAGTGCAGCCTGCCCAAGAACGACACTGCACACACAGAGAACTGACACAACAAGATGACACAACAAAAAGGAAACATAGATTCCCAGTGCCGCTGATAAGGATAGAAGCAGTCACAGAAGAAAACACAGAGAATAGACACAGAGAGCAGACAACTGGGGGCAGAGGGGAAAGGGGAGAGAAATAAATAAAAATAAATAAATCTTTAAAAAAAAATCTGACCAAAGACAAAAAGCTGAGGACCACGTGGCTTCACAGGTGAACTCTACCAGTCACCCAAAGATGAACTAATACCAATCTTGTTCTTCAAAAAAATTGAACATGAAAGAATGCTACCAAACTTATTTTATGAAGCTGACATCACCCTAATACCAAAACCAGTTAAAGATACTATGAAAAGGAAAGTGGATTTGGCTCAATGGATAGAGCATCTGCCTACCACATGGGGGGTCCAGGGTTCAAACCCAGGGCCTCTTGACCTGTGTGATGAGCTGGCCCATGCGCAGTGCTGATGCACACAAGGAGTGCCACGCCACACAGTGGTGTCCCCCACATAGGGGAGCCCCACGTGCAAAGAGTGCACCCCATAAGGAGAGCTGCCCTGTGTGAAAAAAGTGCAGCATGCCCAGGAGTGGCGCTGCACACACGGAGAGCTGATGCAGCAAGATGACGCAACAAAAAGAGACACAGATTTCCGGTGCTGCTGACAAGAATACAAACGGACACAGAAGAACACACAGCGAATGGACACAGAGAGCAGACAACTGGGGATGGGCGGGGAAGGGGAGAAAAATAAATTAAAAAATATTCTATGAAAAAAGAAAATTAGAGACCAATATCTCTAATGAATATAGATGCAAAATATAGATGCAAAAATCCTCAACAAAATACTTGGAAACAGACTCCAAAAGCACATTAAAAGTATTATACACCACAGTTAAGTGGTTTTATCTCAGGTATGCAAAAGTGGGTCAACACATGAAAATCAATTAGTGTAATAAACCACATTGATAAATTGAAGAAGAAAAATCACATGATCCTCTCAATTGATGCAGAAAAGGCATTTGACAAAATACAGCACCCTTTCTTCATAAAACACCCCAAAATGATAGGAATAGAGGGAAACTTTCTCAATACGGCAAATTGCATATATGAAAAACCTATAGCTAGAATTGTACTCAATGGTGAAAGACTGAAAACTTTCCTGTTGATATCAGGAACAAGACCAGGATGCCCACTGTCACCATTATTATTCAATATTGTGCTAGAAGTTCTAGCTAGAGCAGTTAGGGTAGACAAAGAAATAAAAGTCACCCAAATACGAAAGGAAGAAGTAAAACTTTCACAGTGTACTGAGGACCTGAGTCTATATCTACAAAATCCTGAAATATCCACAGCAAAGCTATGAGAATTAATAGATGACTTCAGCAAAGTGGGGGATATAAGGTTAATACACAAAAGTCTATAGCGTTCCTATACTCTACTGACGGCCAATCTGAGAAGGAAATCAGAAAAACAATTCCATTTACAAGAGAGACTAAAACAATCAAATGCTTTGGACTAAACTTAACTAAGGACATTAAGGATTGTATATTCAGAAAACTATAAAACATTGCTAAAAGAAACTGAAGAAGACTTAAATAAATGGAAGGACATTCTGTGTTTGTGGATTAGAAAACTAATTATTGTTAAGATGTCAATTCTGGGAAGTGGATTTGGCTCAACTGATAGAGCATCCACCTACCATATAGGAGGTCCAGGGTTCAAACCCAGGACCTCCTGACCCATGTGGTGAACTGGCCCACGTGCAGCGCTGATGTGCGCAAGGAATGCCATGCCATGCAGGGGTGTCCCCCACATAGGGGAGCCCCACATGCAAGATGTGCACGGCGAGCTACCCTGTGCAAAAAAAGTGCAGCGTGCCCAGGAATGGCACCACACATGGAGAGCTGACGCAGCAAGATGACACAACAAAAGAGAGATACAGATTCCTGGTGCCTCTGAAAAGAATACAAGTGGACACAGAAGAACACACAGTGAATGGACACAGAGAGCAGACAACTGGGGGTGGGGGAAGGGGAGAGAAATAAATTAAAAATAAATAAATAAATCTTTAAAAAAAGATGTCAGTTCTACCCAAACTGATTTACAGATTCAATCCCAATAAAAATTCCAATAGCCATTTTTGCAGAAATTGAAGAGCTAATAATCAAATTTATTTCGAGGGTTAAGTGGCCCTGAACAGTTAAAAATATCTTAAAATAGCACGAAGTTGTAGAACTCTCACTTCCTGAATCTAAAGCATATTACTTAGCTACAGGTAAGTATGCTACCGGTATAAGGACAGGCAGATTGATCAATGGAACTAAATCAAGAATTCAAAAATTGACCCTCACATCAACAGTCACGTGATTTTTTTTCTTCCCCTCCAATTTCCCTCCCCCCTTGCCCTGCTGTTTTGCTGTTTCCATTCACTGTGTGATCTTCTGTATCTACTTCTCTTTTTATATTCTCTTCTCTTTCTCCTCAAGGATTCCCCAGGATTCAATCCTGGGGACCTCTGATGTGGAGAGAATTTCCCTGTTAATTGTTCCACTTGAGTTCCTGGTTTCTGCTGTGTTTACTCTTGGCTCTCCCCTTTGTCTCTTTTGTTATGTCATCATCTTGGTGCATGGCTCATTTAGGCAGGCACTGGCTCACCGCGTGGGCCCTCACCTTGCTGCATGCACACTTGGCTAGCCATGTGGGCACTGGCCTCCCATGCCAGTACTCACACGGGCACTTGGGTTGCCATGAGGGCTCTCTCATGGGCTCTCAGCTCACCATATGGGCACTCAGCTCACCATGCAGGCACCCACAATGGCACTCAGCTTGCTGTGCAGGCATTCAGCTCACCATGTGAGCACTTGCCTCATAATGAGGGCACTTGGCTCACCATGTGGGCACTGGCTTACCATGCAGGCATGCTTTCTCTTCTTCTTTTGTACCAGGAGGCCCCAGGGACCCAGGTACTCCACCCAGGTAGGTGGAGGCCTTATCACTTGAGCCACATTGGCTTCCTCAAGTGATTTTTGACAAGGCATTAAGTCTACTCAGCTAGGCCAGAACAGTCTATTCAACAAATGGTGTGGGAGAACTGGATAGCCATATCCAAAAGAAAGAAGATTAATATCTCTCACCTTATACAAAAATTAATGCAAAATAGATCACGGACTTAAATATAAAAATAAAACCCTAAGATTCCTAGAAGAAAATAGAGGAAAATGTCTTCAGAATCTTGTGATAGGCAGTAGTTTCTTAAACCTTATGCCCAAAGCACAAGCAACAAAAGAAGATACATGGGACCTCCTCAAAATTCAACACTTCTGCACCTTAAAGTACTTTGTCAAAAGGGTGAAAAGGCAGCTGACTCAATGGGAGAAAATATTTGGCAATCACATATCTGATAAGGGTTTAATTTTCATGATATATGGAGATCATACAACTCAACAATAAAAAGACAAAAGCATCTAGTTAAAAAATGGGCAAAAGACTTGAAAAGACAACTGTCCAAAGAAGAAATACAAATGGTGAAGAAACACATGAAAAAGTGTTCAACATCACTAGCAATTAGGGAAATGCAAATCACAGCAACAATGAGGGAAGCCAATGTGGCTCAAGTGATAAGGCCTCCACCCACCATATGGGAGGACCCAGGTTCGATCCCGGAGTCCTCCTGGTAAAAAAAAAAAAAGAAGAAGGGAAAGCTTGCCTGCATGGTGAGCCAGTGCCTACATGGTGTGCCAGTGCTTTCATGATGAGCCGAGTGCCTGCACTGTGAGCCAAGTGCCATGTGGCTACCCCTGCGGCAAGTTGAATGCCCATGCAAGTAGCTGTGGCAAGCTGAGTGGCCGTGTGGTGAGCTGAGTGTCTGCGCAAGTGTCCGTGTGGTGAGCCAGTGCTCACATGGCGACAAGTGCCGGCACTGTGAGCCAGTGCCCATGTAAGTGAGTCATACAGCAAAATGATGATGCAACAAAAGAGAAATGAAGGGGAGAGTCAAGGTGAAATGCAGCAGAGACCAGGAAATGAGGTGGCACAATTGACAGGGAACCTCTATCCACATTAGAGGTCCCAGAATTGAATTCCAGTGAATCCTAGAGGAGAAAAATGAGAAGAGACGACAAAAAGAGAAATAGATACAGAAGCTCACACAGCCAATGAACACAGCAAAAAACAGCAGGATGGGGGGGGGAAGGGAAGAAAAAAAGTCGAGTATGGAATTAAACAGGGTTAAAAACCAAACCTTCAAAAAAAAACTACAATGAGTTATCGTTGCATACCTATTAGACAGACCTTTATTAAAAATTTGGAAAACTGTAAATGTTGGAGTGGATGTGATGAGATAGGAACACCTATTCACTTTTGGTGGGAACGTCGATGGTACAGCGGCTGTGGAGGACTGTTTGGCAGTTCCTAAGGAAGTTGAGTATAGACTTGCCATGGGACCCGCAATACCATTGCCAGGTATCTACCCAGAAGAACAGAGAGTAGTGACACAAATAGATATCTACACACCAACGTTCATAGCAGTGTTATTTACAATAGCAGAGTTGGGAAAAACCCAGTTGTCTGTCAGCTGCAGAGTGGATAAACAACTTATGACATATATACATGATGGAATATTATGCAATAGGAAGAAGAAATGAAGTCGTGAAACATAAGACGATTTGGATGAACCTGGAGTACTTTATGTTGAGTGAAGCAAGTCAGACACAAAAGGACAAATACTGTGTGATGGCCATAATTTGAACTAAATATATTACATGAAATATGTGAAATATGAATATGGTTAAAATTGCCTTTATAACACAGTATTTCTTTGAAGCTGAAGAAATGTAAGTTAATACTACAAAATGTTAATATCAACCAAAAAAAATTATACTAAGTGAAGGAGACCAAATACAGAGTCCATTTATATAAAATGTAAATATAAATCAATTTATAAAGATGAAACGAGACTAGTAGTTATGTTAGTCTGATAAGGAAAACTAAGAGGTGTGGAATCTTTCTTTCTGGAGTAATGAAATTGTGCTAAAATTTTTGTAATGATGAATGTACAACACTATTATTATACTGAAAGCCATTGACTATACACTTTGGATAGAATAGCCCCAAACAACAGCTATGTACAAGAGGGGAAGCATACAGACATCAGGAAGTGAGGAATTTTCCTGTTTGTCTGTTTTTTTAAATTATTATTATTGAAATAATGACAATGCTCTAATAATGACTGAAGTAATGAATTCACAACTATGTGATTATACCAAATAACATTGATCGTATACTTTGGATAATTGTATGCTTTATTAATATGTATCAGTAAAATTATTTGTTTTAAAAAAAAATTCTAGAGAGCAGTTGTGGCTCAAGCAATTGAGTGCCTGATTCCCACATGGGAAGTCCCGGGTTCAGTTCCTGCTGCCTCCTAAAAACAAAAAAAGAAATAATTAGCAAACAAATGAAATGACCAACTCAGAGGAACTGATATAGCTTAGTGGTTAAGCACCAGCGTCCCACATACAAGGTCTCAGATTCAATCCCCGACCCTGGTACCTCAAAAAAAAAAAAAAATTCTATATACCTTACATACTTAAATTGCCAAAATAATTTTGGAAACTATCTCTAAACATTTTACAACACATAATTACCATCAAAATCAAACATGTCAGAATAAATGTCCATTTCAGTAAAATGCAAATGTAATTTTCGTGTTTTTCATTTTAAACAGTAATGTAACATTAGCATATTTGTATAAATTTAGGGAGAACATACTTATGTAAAACAAAATTGTCAGAAATATTTTTTCATTTTATTATTTTATCAGTATTTCAGTGAAAAAACATTTATGAAATATTTACAAAGACATTTTTGAAATAGCTCGGTGGGCTGGTTGCTATCAGGGCTAAGCCACGGTTTAATTGCATGCTTACAAAAGCAGCCAACACTTTTATCTTTTTATACTATTATTTGGTTTAAAATTACTCAACTTTAACCGCACTAACTTATTAATGTGGTTATCCAGGTTCAATTAGAATTAGCATGGAAACTGAACAAAAAAATTGATGTTCTTAAGTTTTTTATTATTATTCCTTGTTTTTTTCTAAATCATATAGTGAAACAATACAAATGAAACTATGAAAACACATTTTGTACTAGCAGAATTGTTGCAGTACTTAAAACACCTTAGTTAAGGCACCTTAAACACATCAGCTGGCATACTTTAAAACAGTAATACAGGTTTTAAACAGGGATTAATGGCTCATATAGGTATTATTACACTGTTTCCAAAAAAGAAGGTAATGTATACAATTTAATTTTACACAAATTTTTAAATTTATGATGGTATTTTGTCTTTACAGTTTTCTTAAATTCTTTAAAATTAGACATATATAAAAATTTAATTTATACAAAGCTTGGAGAGAAGTTTTTTCCTTAAATGAATTACTTTTGATTATGATGACATAAATATTAAGCACTTAAAATATTTATTTTAGATTATACTCTATTTTTACTGTAAGGTTCTCAGATTGCAGTGTGTTGAAAATCACCTTTGCTCTGCTTAATCAAATAGTTTTATGTAAATTTTTTGCATGACTTTTACCAGGAGTCCTGTAAATTAATTGGGAAAGGTTTGAATATCCAGGCTTCTATTTGAATGATAAGATTGAATTCTTTATAAGTCTCACTGAATCTTCATTAGGAGTTGGGAAATATTATTATAGAAGGGGAGTTAAACTAAGTTAGAACACAGAGGGAGAAGACAGAAGGATTTTAAAGAGCACCAGAAGCTCAGCTTTTCCAATTTCTGGGACTCTAAGAGTATTCATTTGTTTTTAAGCCTTTTGGTTAGAGCTCTCTTAAGAATTTTTATTTGTTAATTTAATATTACCATTAAGAGGTAGGAAAATATATATTAAACAGACAGACACAAAGCACAGAAACACAGAAGCACAGAAATGTAAAACTTACTCTTTCCCATAGTAAGTCCAGAGAAACAGTAAAGGAACAGAAACAGCAAAAGAAGAGAATTCTCTTACCTGATGCCAAAAAAAGAGACCAGAACAGAGGTCCTGAAACAAATGGATTTTGACCTCAAATGCAATGTAGTGGGAGTTCGAAGATCCACTAGGTGCTAGCCAAGTGAGCCAGGGAAGGATCTTGGAGAGGACAGAATGAAAGAATTCCTGCAGGTACCTTGCTCATCTCTGAGGCATCAGAGGCATCCTCCCAGCATCCACCTTCAGATCCCACTTCTGTATGCCAAGTACTGTTGTGCTGAAAATAAAATAAACAGACTTACAAAAGGGCCACAGAGCAAATTTAGTGAGCTAAAGTTGCATTAATGCAGAAGCATCACAAAAAGAGGTTTCTGCTTAAAGGGGCCTCCTGGTGGAGCAGCTTATGTGCCTCCTTGAAACAAAGGGAAGGCATGGAGGAATGGGGAGGGATAAGGCAGACATGACTTATGTTTAGTACCTGAGTTCCAAGGATGATGTGAACTACTGGACTATGATGACTGTGAATAGTTTGGGCAGGGTGTGCTTGAGACCCAGTCTGTTAATTTGCAAGCAGGATGCTGGTGTACAATTGTGGCCATCTGGTGAAGATCCACACTTTGCTGGTGTCAGCCTGATCTCTTTGCTTGTTCTTTCTTTGGGCAGGGGCAGAGGTCTATTACCAGCACTGCAAAGGATCACTGGTATGTTAGCCGGCTGTAGTTAACCTGCTTTATTTAATCTGTTTCTCCTTTGTAATCCACTGGATAAAATGGAAGGTCAAGACAATTTCAGCTGGTAGAGAAGGAGGGAGCAGGGAGTAGGATGGTTGGTGAGACCTTCAGCGGCTGTGGCCACCACACCACCACCGCCTCTTGGCTCTAGTAGGATAGGAGGTGTGAGTCCCGGGTGTACCACTGCAGGAGGGTCAGGAGTGGGAAGGCTATGGCAGATACAGATAAACTCAGCCTCGACAGCATCATCTAACGGCTGCTGGAAGTGAGAGCGTCCAAGCCTGGTGAGAATGTCCAGCTACGGGAGAATGAACTCAGAGGACTGGACTTAAAGTCTCATGAGATCTTTCTCAGTCAGCCTATCCTACTAGAACTTGAAGCACCACTCGAAACACGTGGTGATATCCACAGGCAATACTATGATTTGCTTTGACTTTTTGAGTACGGTGGTTTTCTACCAGAAAGCAACTATTTGTTTCTCAGGGACTAGGTGGACAGAGGGAAGCAATCGTTGGTGACTATCTGCCTCTTAGTGGCCTACAAAATCAAATATCCTGAGAATTTCTTTTTTCTCCAAAGAAACCACGAATGTGCCAGCATCAATTTTATCATGAATGAAAAAGAAGACACAACATTAAACTATGGAAAACTTTCACAGACTGCTTTAACTGTTTACCAATAGGAGCCATCGTGGATGAGAAAATATTCTGTTGTCATGAAGGTTGATCACCAGATCGTCAACCTATGGAGCAGATTCAGAAATTATGCAAACAAGTGATGCATCAGGTCAAGGTCTTCTTTGTGATATTTTGTGGTATGCCATCAGTAAATGTCTCTGGAGTGAATGACAGAGGAATGTGCAACACATTTTGCGCAGAAGTGGTTGCAAAATTTCTCCATAAGCATGATTTGGATCTTATATGTAGAGCCCGTCGGGTGGTTGAAGACGACAGTTGGTCACTCTGTTTTTTGCACCCAATTATTGTGGAGAGTTTGACAGTACAGGTGCCATGAAGAGTGTGGATGAAATGCTAATGTGTTCCTTTCACATTTTAAAGCCTGCAGTGAAAAAGAAGTCACTAGACCTGTACCACCACCAAGGGGTATGATCACAAAGCAAGCACAGTCATGATGATGGGAGTGAGTGTTGCTGGGGGGGGGAGGGGTGCGGTGGGGGTGGTGGGGTTGAATGGGACCTCATATTTTTTTAATGTAATATTTTTACAAAATCAATAAAAAAAAAAAAAAGAAATAGATGTCAGTTTGAAACTGCCTAGATGGGACTTGTAACATATAGTATATAACTTTCATTTTAAAACTGTAATGTATACTGGTCAGTTTGCTCAAATAGTTCTATGTTTGAAGGGCTGCACCTCCTACCTGTTTTGATATGAGTGGCATTTGCTGGTAATAACAGCAGATGAAAGACGTTTCCATTCCCAAGAACAGTATTTTGTTTTTAATTCTCTATTCCTTGTCAAACTTCCATGATGGTATTAAAGCTGTCCACCCCAGGACTGTTTAACCTACCTAAGGGGTAAGTGTATCATTGATCTTTTTTTTTACTTCAGGGCAACTCATGAATAATGTAAATGCTTGTTTTCTTTAGGATATGAAGAGAGGCCTAGGGTGCCCTGAATCTGTATGTTGTCATAAAATGCATACTGTCAAAACAAACCACTATGAACATTTTAAAAAATTTGTTCCAAAGGGATTGCTTTCTTTCTTTCATTGTCTTGTCAGGTACAAACTAGTTTTTTATAGCTTTCAACATTAGGAGTAACTTTCAACCTTCCCCGTATTGATGGTGTGATGTATATTTAATTAAAGCACAATCTTCTCCTACCATATACTGAAAATGACCATTAAAGCCATTATTTTAAATGTTTGCGACATTTTCCTAAAGCCAAATTTTTTGTTGGGATCTGTATTTACACTAGGTGGCTTGGCCATAGTACACATGCTGTCTCCAGGGAATTCAAAACAGGTTTTTTATTCCAAATAGCAGTTAGTAGTATAGTACTGTTTAAGCTCTTAATGATTAATGTTAATAACATTTTGTACAATTTACATATAGTCTATTCATTTAGTAATCTTTTTACAGTTGCAACAGGCCTGAACCTGACCGTTCAGAAAGTTTCAAATTATAGAAACAGTACTCTTCTATACAAGAGTGATTATTCTTTTTTTTTAAGATTTATTTTTATTTATTTATCGCCCCCCCCCCCTTGCCTCTTGCTAACTATATGCTCTCCATGTCCATCTGCTGCATGTCCTTCTGCATCTGCTTGTCTCCCTTTGTTGTGTCATCTTGCTGCTCTGGTTTTCCATGGGTGTGGGCCATTGGCTCTCCATGGGCACCAGCCAGCTTGCCTTCACCAGTAGGCCCTGAGAAGTGAACCCAGGGCCTCCCATGTGGTAGATAGGAGCCCAGCTGATTGAGTCTCATCCACTTCCCTGATTATACTTACTTTGGCCTACATTCTTTTTTCTGTAGTGAAGTCACAGAGGAAAATCTATCAGTAGAAGTATATGGCAAGGCTTTCCAAAATAAATTTCTTTCCCAAATATTTCCTCACCAAGGACCAGTTGCCTGAAACACCAAATGAGGAGGTGCTGTTAATAGGGCTTTTTAAAGCCAATTGAAGGGAAATGTGTGCCATAGGGGGGAATCAAGAGGTTCCTTTAAATTGCCAGAAGCAGCCTGATAGAGAGGTTTAGATATAGGTCTGAAGTTTGGAATGCAGAGATGGAGAAAGTTGACAAGTCATAGGAAAGAAAGGAGGTTGTTTTAGTTTGTGGGAGCTGATAGCTGTTGATAAGTTAGATTTTTTCTGCTTATGTGAGGGGACAAGATGAAGCCCAAGATAGGTTATTTCAGATTTTTAAAAATTGTCCTTTGCTTGGGGAAACACAGTATCTTTCTCTTTTTTTAAGATTAAAAAAAAAAATTTCTCTCCCCTTTTGCCCCCTGCCCCCCAAGTGTCTGCTCTCTGTTTCTATTCACTGTGTGTTCTTCTGTGACCCCTTCTATACTTATCAGTGGCACTGGAAGTCTGTGTTTCCTTTTGTTGCATCATCTTGTGTCAGCTCTCTGAGTGTGGGCACCATTCCTGGGCAGGCTGCACTTGCTTTCGCACTGGGCGGCTCTCCTTACGGGATGCACTCCTTGCATGTGGGGCTCCCCTATGCGGGGGACACCCCTGCATGGCACAGCACTCCTTGCGCGCATCAGCACTGCACGTGGGCCAGCTCCACATGGGTCAAGGAGGCCCGGGGTTTGAACCATGGACCTCCCATGTGGTAGACGGATGCCCTAACCACTGGGCCAAGTCCACTTCCCCACAGTATCTCTTATCACCAAGAAGTCAGGCAGGTGATGGTGTGGGTTATGGATGTTTGTAGGAGGGGCTACAAAGGAGGAGGTCATCGACATATTGGGAGACGAGTACTGGAGGGGAGTTAGGTTAGGGAGGTTTCATTGTAGGGCCTGCCTAAAAATGTGGGGATTATCTCTAAAGCCCTGGGGCAGAACTGTCCATGTTAGTTGTGGGGAATTTAGGGGGTCTTCAGGGTCTGTCGACATGAAGGCAAAATTGTCTTAGGAAGTCTCATCTTGGGGAATAGTGAAAAAGGCATCCTTGACGTCATGTGGTGTAATGTATAGTTTGAGGGGTATGTGGGAGAGAAGACTGTATGGGTTAGGAAGTAGGGGAATGATAAGCTATGGGCTTCATTAATAGTTCTAAGGTTCTCCACAAGATTATAGCTTCTGTTGGTTTCCTAACTGCTAGAATTGGAGTATTAAAGGGTGAGTTAGTTGGACTCAGGAGGCCAGCAGCAGTTTGTCAATGGTGGCTTTCTTTCTTTCTTTTTTTTTAAATTATTTATTTATTTCTCTCCCCTTCCCCTGCCCCCCCACCCTAGTTGTTTGTTCTCTGTGTCTATTTGCTGTGTCTTCTTTGTCCACTTCTGTTGTTGTCAGAGGCAGGGGGATCTGTATTTCTTTTTGTTGCGTCATCTTGTTGTGTCAGCTCTCTGTGTGTGCAGCACCATTCCTGGGCAGGCTGCACTTTCTTTCACGCCGGGCGGCTCTCCTTACAGGGCGCATTCCTTGCGCTTGGGGCTCCCTTACACAGGGGAAACCCCTGTGGCAGGGCACTCCTTGCGCACATCAGTACTGCACACGGGCCAGCTCCACATGGGTCAAGGAGGCCCGGGGTTTGAACCTTGGACCTCCCATGTGGTAGACGGGCGCCCTAACCACTGGGCCAAGTCCACCACCAGTGGTGGCTTTCAAGCCTCATCAGATGGAGATGGATAGGGGATACTGAGGAATATTTGAAAGCGGAGGGTTTCCTTAAGACTATTCTGACAGGGTGTGCTGTGACTGAAGGAGAACTGGTATCCCAGACTCGGGGACAAGCTTCTGTCTGCAATATGGGAGGAATGTCAGTTGGGATTGGGGAGGGGAGTGGATGTGGTAGAGAGGAGGAGAAAAAAGTTGGTTTGGGAGGCTGGGAGTGTAAAGGAAATGGAGGAGTGACATTTAGACAATATATCCCGACCTAGGAGTAGGGATTATGACGAACTGGTGGAATAAAGTGTGATTTTCTATTGAGCATATGTGTGGCTTGGTAATTAATGGAGAAGAAGGGATGCTGTCAATTACCAAAAGAGAGTTTGAGGAAGTAGATAAAGGTCCGGAATGTTCTAGGAGGACTGACTATGTAGCCCCTGTGTCAATTAAAAAGCTCGGCTTACATCCAACCTTGATGATAAACCTCGGTTTGGACTTACTGATGGAGATGTGGGGCTATTCCGAACCTGGGACCCATAAGTCATCTTTTGTCATTCCAAGAAGGTCTGGAAAGGATGATTTTGGCTCTGAATCCATAGGGTTCACTGGAGGGACTTTCCTCGAAACAGGGTTTTCAGGACAATCTGACTACTAATGACCCTTGCACCAACACACCGGGCAATGCCCTGATGGGGGCCTTGGATCAGGGCAGGAACGTGCCCAGTGCCCTTCCTTTCCACATTTGAAATAGGGTCCAGGTGGTGGCTGAAAGTAAGAAGAGGGATGGGGTTTTGAGAATCGACTCTGAGGGCAGCAGCAAGGAGGGAGGCTTTAACCTGATCTCACTTATGCTTTTCCAATTTGGCTTCCTCTTCTCTATTGTTAAAGACCTTGAAGGCTGCTTTAATTAGGTCTTTCTGAGGGGTTTGAGGGCCATCCTCTAACTTTTGTAGTTTCTTTCTAATATCGGAATAGCACTGAATGATGAAGTTGGTGTGTAAGTACAGTTGACCAGAATCTGAGTCAGGATCAAAATTAGTAGATATGTTATCATTACCTCCTCCACAACTCCAGAGGGGAAAAACTGCTTTGGGGCTCTGTTACTGGTTTCACAGATTCCATGCATACCCAAGATCCCAAGAGGCATCTGGCCAGCCCCACTGCAGTTCCCACCACTAACCCCCTTGGGATTACCACCAGGCTTCACTGACCCTACTCTCATGGCTCATTTCTAAACCTGCATAATAGAAGTCATGAAAAAGGCTGCCCTTCAGGCAGTTAATTATGAGTTAGGAAATGCTCCCTCCACTCCAATTTTTTGGAAGAGTTTAATCAGGATTGGTGTTAGTTCTTTCTGGAATGTTTGGTAGAATTCACTTATGAAGCTGTCTGGTCCTGACCCTTCATAATTGGGAGGTTTTGATGACTAATTCAATCTCGTTATTTGTGATCGGTCTATTGACTTCATCTATTTCTTCTTTTATCAATGTAGGCTGCTTGTGTCTTTCTAGGAGTTTGTCCATTTCCTCTACGTTATCCTCATTATATATACATTTTTTCAAAGTATCCTCTTATGAACTCTTTATTTCTGTGGAATCAGTAGTGATATCCCCTTCCTCATTTCTTATTTCATGTATTTGCATCTTCTCTGCTTTTTTTAGTCTAGCTAAGGGTTTGTCAATTTTATTAATCTCTCAATAAACCAGCTTTTGGTTTTGTTTATTTTTTCTAGTGCTTTGTTATTTTCAATTTCATTTAGCTCTGCTCTTATCTTTGTTATTTCCTTCTATTTTGGGATTAGTTTGTTGTTCATTTTCTAATTCCTCCCAGTGTGCAGTTAAGTCTTTAATTTTAGCTCTTTCTTCTTATTTTATGTAGTAATTTATGGCTCTGAAACTCCCTCTCAGCACTGCTTTTGCTGCATCCCAAAGGTTTTGATATGTTGTATTGTAATATTCATTCGTTTCAAGTTAGTTCCTAATTTTTTTGTGATTTCCTTCTTGACCCACTGATTGCCTAAAATGTGTTGTTTAACTTACATATCTTGGGAAATGGATTTGGCTCAATGGATAGAGCATCTGCCTACCACATGGGAGGTCCAGGGTTCAAACCCAGGGCCTCCTGACCTGTGTGATGAGATGGCCCACACACAGTGCTGATGTGCACAAGGAGTGCCGTGCCTTGCAGAGTTATCCCCTGCTTAGGGGAGCCCCACACTCAAGGAGTGCACCCCATAAGGAGAGCCACCCAGTGCAAAAAAAGTGCAGCCAGCCCAGTCTGTGCACACAGCAGTCTGTGTGGCGCTGTACACACAGACAGCTGACGCAGCAAGATAGCACAACAAAAAGAAACACAGATTCCTGGCGCCGCTGACAAGAATACAAGCGGATACGGAAGAACACACAGTGAATGGACACAGAAAGCAGACAACTGGGGGGGCAGGAAAGGGAGAGAAATAAAAAATAAATCTTTAAAAAATAAAAAAAAATAAAGAAATAACATACATCTTTATGGCTAGTCTGGTCCTCTGCCCATTACTGATTTTCAGGTTCATTCAGTTGTGGTGAGAGAAATAATTTTGTATAATTTCAATCATTCTGAATTTATTGAGATTTATTCCATGGTCTAGCATGTGGTCTATCCTTGGGAAGGATCCATGTTTGCATAGGAAGAATGTATTTCTACTGTATTTTAGTGTAATGTTCTATGTATGTCTATTAGGTCCAGATCGTGTAATGTACTATTCAAGATCTCTGTTTCTTTTTCGATTCCCTGGCAATATGGTTTCTCAAATGGTGATAATGGTGTATTATAGTCTCCCGGTATAATTGTAGAGGCATCTATTTTTCCACTTAATGTTTCCAGTGTTTGCCTCATGTATTTTGAAGTACGTGCGTGATGCATAAATGGTTATGATTATTCTTTCTTCTTCATAGATTACCTTCCCTTTTATTAATATATAATCACCTTCTTTGTATACGTATGCCTGCCCTTTTCTGGTTATTTTTTGCATATAAAGATGTTTTCCAACCATTGATTTTCAGCCTCCTTGCATCTCTGGGTCTAAGGGGAGTTTCTTGTAGACAGCATATAGATGGGCCATATTTTCTTCTCTATTCTGCCAATGTTTCCGGACTGGAGAATTTAATCCATTCACATTCAGTGTTAGTACAGTCAAAGAATTACATTAGCCATATTTTCATTAGGTTGATGGATGCCATATGTTGTTTTTATTTCACTTTTTATGTTTTTATTTATTCTTACCAATAATTTGCTTGCCTATGCTGTCCTCCAAACCTCTTTCTCCTGTTTTTTTTTTTTTTCCTTTCAGCCTGCAGAACTCCCTTTAGTATTTCTTGAAGGACAGGTTTCTTCTTGACAGACTCTCTTAAGTTCTGTTTATCTTTGAGTATTTTGAATTCTCCCTCATTTTCGAACACCAGGTTTGCTGGGTACAAAATTCTTGGCTGTCGGTTTTTTCTTTTACCACCTTAACTATGTCATTCCACTGCCTTTTTGCCTCCATGTATTTAGATGAGAAATCAGCACTTATTCTTATCGAGCCTTCCTTATATATGATGGATCTCTTTTCTCTTGCTTCTTTCAGTATTCTCTCTTTGTCTTGACCATTGCAGAATTGGTAAGTACATGTCTTGTCATAGGCCTGTTAGGATTCATACTGTTTGGGGTGTGTGGCATTTCCTAGACATTTCAATCACTTTGGGAAATTTTTAGCCATTATTTCCTCAACACTCCTACTTCCCCCTTTCTCTTCTTGATGTCCTTTATTTCTTTAGCCATATTGTCTTTCAGTTCCTTGATTTGATTTAGATCTGTAGGAATATCATCATTAGTTATCTCAAACACTGTGTCTCATCTGTGGCTTTGATTTGTTCATTTTCCTGAGCCATATCTTCTTTTTCCTTAGTATGGGTTGTAATTCTCTGCTTATGTCTAGGCATTTGTACTCTGATGCAGAGTTTCTCTCTCTTGCACAGCAATTTAGTGGTGTATGGCTGTGTGTTAGTGATCTTCTTTGATTCCTTGTTCATCTTGATTCAGGTTTTTAGAATTCTCTGTGCTTAGCTGTGCAAATTAGCATCATGGACCCAGTAATGGGTTCCAGACCAGTTTTACAGGGTCTTGGGAGGGAGGCTGCAAAGACTCCAAAAAAGCCTCTTATTTTTTTACTTTTCAAATTCCTTGCATGGACATTCTTTGTCTGGCAGCAGATGGGGCTCTTTCACAGATGTCTCCACTCAAATCAAGGATGGAATGTGTATACTGTAACTTTGACCTGGCTCACAGTATAGAAACAGTGACAGAGAATTCTCCCTCATAGCCAAGCCTTACTACACCAAACTTTCTCAGAAGCTGCTCTTCACCCTTGACCATCCACCCCCTCCCTTTTCCATCAATAGCTACTGCTAGGGGCCAGAAGACTCAGTGCTGTCTGCTCCAAGGGTGGAGGGATAGGCACCAGTAGCAGCTTTTACTCACAGACTTCAGCACTGAGCTTCCTTTCCACGCCCCTGTCTTTTCTGGGTGGTGTCCAGCCTTTCCTTGATTTCCTAAGTCAAAGAACAAGTTTCTGGCCAGTTTTTGCCTGTTCTCTAGCTATTTTTTTTTTCTGGGAGAAGTGAGTCCTGTGTCTAATCCTCCATTTTTCTGGAAACTATTATCCTTTTTAGGTTTTTGATATTGTTAGAATTATTCCTTCCAGGATTGGTATATTTTAATCAGGAATTAAACATTTCCTCATGACTCTCTTCAACCTGAATATAATGTTTTCTAATTTGATATAATGTCTCATTCTCATACTTCATACTTCTCATGGAGAGGTCATGAATTGTTACTCCCTGGCCTCAGAAAGAACATCTGGGCCTGATAATTAAATAATAATATATTATTATAAATAACCATAGTAATTTAGCAGTCTCAGTTAAGCTTATTTTAAAGCAGTCTACATGTAACAATTTATTTTATAATTCAGAATGAAACTTTGTTTAAAAGACCACTCCCTTTTATGATTGAAGAAATTAAGACAGAAAAGGAAGATAGCCTTAACTGGGGTAAACAGGTTATATTTAATAGTTTTTGAATATTTCTTGGGGTTCTACAAACATCAGTAGCATTTGGCTCAGGGATCATTTATTTTCAATCCTGCCCCCCAGTTTTCCTGAATCTTAAAATACTGTTGTTGTCCAGAAACGTGACTATTTTAGGTACATTTAAGAGCTAGGGATCTGTCACTCTCCATAACAGCTACCTATTGTCAAGACTTCCTAGGTGGCATTTGGAAGGTTTTCAACCTGTAGACATCCATATTAAGGTCTACAGAGACAATTTAAACTGCAGAGATTGGCCCTTCCAGGTTAAAATCCTGGTTCCCAGGAAAAAACACTTTTACCCAAGGTACATAATAAGTACTCCCCTAGATCTGGGGCTATGAAAACAGGCTATTTGGGGCATTTCTCAAAAATTCCAGGCAATCCTATTAGGTCTTACAGGACATTACCATATCCCTTACTTAATGAATATTTTTTTAGACCTTTCTAATGACCTTTGAATCTCCACAGTCTTACCTTTCCATGCACATTCAGCGGGTCATTTGAAACCCATTTCAAAGATGAAATAGGTATTTTTGGAAGTAGATATTTTGGGCCATTAAATCCCCCTGTTGGGATCTCTCCCATAACAAATGAGACATTATCTTTTATCCCAGCTGTCTTCTGTAACTTTGTGTTTGAATCCCATTCCTTCAGGTGGTGTCATGAATTTTATATCATTATTTATAAATTATGTACTTTTTCTTAAATTACTTTCCTCTCAATCTGATCCATCCTCTTAGATTTTAAAGAGATTCTCAAATCTGCCATTCTGAAATTTGAAATGAAAACTTAACACTTTGAATTTTTATTTCCAGCCACTGATTGCTCATCTCCTTTTCCATGCAAGTTGAACCAGAGTAACTTCATTAGCATTTCTACTCATCCCACCTGATTATCATCCTGGTGTTTTTTTCCTGTTAATTCATGGACTTTAGTCTTGGAGACAATAATATTTTTATCAGTATAGCAATCTTACAAGATTTTGTCAACCTTTTTCTTATTTCTTCTTCAGCAAAATATAATTAGTTTCTTAATGCTCCAAATCTGTGTAAGAAGTCTTAACTTAAGAGTATATAGGGGGAAGCAATTATGGCTCAAGCCATTGAGCTCCCACCTACCACGGGGAAGTCCTGGGTTTGGTGGTAACAAGACAGACTGGTGCAGTGAACTGATGTAACAAGACACAAGGATGAAAACATAATGAGAGATGTAACAAAGCAGGGAGTAGAGGTGCCTCAAATTATGATGTGCCTCCCTCACACATGGGAGGCCCTGGGTTTGGTTCTCAGTGTCTCCTAAAAGGAATATGAGCACATAAGGAATAGACAGTGAGTGCAAACAATGAAGGGCTGTGGAAAAATAAATACAATAAATCCTTAAAAAAAGGGGGAATGGTTATATAGGTTGACTATTTCTATGTTCATCCAGTCCATCCCCGTGCCTCTTGAAACTCTCTGTATATGTTCAGGGAGCATTCCTCAGCACTCCAGGTGTCCTCTCTTCCTGTAAGAATCTTGCAAGAGAAAGCTTATTGACACCATAAAGCCACTGTTTTGCAGATAGTCTTGGAGCCACAGCAGATATTCATTACCTCCTATCTTTTTCGTTCTCGACTTCCCTCACTCTCACTTAGACCCTCTCCTAGTCTCAGGAGCTTACAGTTGCTAGATCATGAACTCTGATGAGTCTTATTTCCTGGTCATAATGTTCTTCATAGGCAGGGTTTGCTGTTCTTGTCCATTTATTAATACAGTCATGTAGATAGAGCGGTAAAAACATTCAGCCTGGCTGTGTTGCGAGCGACTAGATGAGCACACTCTCTAGCCCACACGCTTTTAGGCACACCCAAAAGATGGCCCACCGGGCACTGAGCCAAATGTCTCCAGCCCCGCCTCACCCCCCTCCCGTGAGCCCTCCACCTATCAGCTATGCCCGGTAAGCCAAACCGCTATATAAACGCTGCAACTTCCTCAATAAAGCAGACCTGCGTCATAAATCTGTCTCCAGAGTGAGTTTATCTCCATCGCCCTTACCCCAAAGAGCCTCCCGCGTTCAACACAGTCAGGCAGGGGAGTATCAAAAGCTGCCTAAATAAATCATGTGGGTGCCAAACATATTCTTCCTTGCCCATTTTATTACAGCACACCTTCCTCCTCCTGATAGATCATATCAATCACTCCTGCTGAAACCGGAGCCCCCATTATTGCCTGTCAGGCCCCGAGCATGAAATGCAAGAAATGCCCAGCAGGTGACCAGATCAAAGTGTTTAATGGCATATTCTTGGGCCTCTGTCTTTTAAATAAATATTAGAATCACTTTGTCAACTTTGTCATGAAATTCAATATGAATTTGGAGTGGAATTTTATTATATTAACTTGATAAATGACAAATTAACAATATATTGAATTATACTATTCATGTTTGCAAAACTATGTAAATTTCTAAATGTATTGCTCCTTTTTTGAATTTGAGGAGAACAATACCCATTCTGTAGGATGATGTAAACTGAGAAAGGTAAAGGGCAGGAGGTCGGTGAAGATTAAACTTTCTGGTCTTCATTGCTACAGGGCATGTGGAGGAAAAGGTTTGGGTGCACCTAATTTCACATGAGACCTCAATTTGGACACATTATGTTCTGAGATAAAGTTATGTGTAATAGATTTTAATAGCAGTAGCTTTAAGATTATTTTGGAATATTTTGATCAGTAATATTGATTCAAAGAAAATGAAACTAATGACAAAATAATGCAAGAATGAAAATTATATAAACAAGAAATTTGTACACAGCCGAACTTAGCAATAAATAATAATTGCATGATGATGCAAAACTGAATTAATTTAACTAATATTGTGATTATTTTGGAAGTAATGGGACTAGCAGATACATGTGGTGGTATCAGAAAGAAGTCAATCTATTGAATGTTAATTGGGAAAAATTAAAATAGAATGCATACAATGTAAATTTGGATATACACAAGAAGAGTTAAAATATTTCGGAATAGTTACATCAATGAAACATGGCTGTAGATGTAGAGAAACAGGACAGACTCCTTTGGTTATTCTAAACTTGGTTGGATTACCCCATATTTTAAATGAATACTTTATTTTGAGCTTATAACAAAAGCAGTGTAACGATTGGGAAAATGGGGGACTGAGCATGAAGATACCTGAAATAGGGTACCTGAAAAATTACAGTGTAGGCAAAGTAGTCCCTGAGATAACTTGAGAAGGTATTTGTTTGGATATTAATTGAATGAAGCAGTGGCAGAATCTTCATTGTTCTGCACAGGTTTTAAGCATGGTAAAATGGGACATTGGAATGAATTCTGAACAAGTGCTGCTCATTTTTCAATGTATCACCTGGTATATACGTCCTCTGGGATCTTGTTAAAATGCAGAACCTGATTTGGTAGGTGTGCAGAGAACTTTGATTCTGCTCTTCTGTCAGTCTCTCTGACATACTCTTGGTGCAGATCCACTTACACCATACTGTGTGAGTCCTGAGGCCTTGTTTGGGGTCTCAAGTCCTTACAGAAGTTTTTTTCAAATTTTGATGCCTATTGGAATCACCTGAGGATTTTTCAAACTGAGTACCCATTTGAACATAGGAAGAAGTAAATTAAGCTCTCTGTATGGGGCCCAGGCATTATAACTTTTTAAAATTTCCAGATGAATTCATTGTGCAGAGGTATTTGAGATCCACTTCCATAGAGTATGTGTAAACAGTCATCAGCACAGAAACAGCATGGATTTTTAATAAAGAGAAATGATTGTCCTATATATTGTTCCAGGCTTATATTTCTCAAGTTATTTTTGTACTGGCATTTGTAACATTATTCGGATGAAAAAATATCCCTTAAACATAGGGAATCAAAAGGGAAATTCTTCAGTAAAAGTGACTGAAGAGGAATGTGTGAAGAGGTCACATCTCAGGCCAACTTTATCACACTCAGAAGCACAAGTTCCAAAGTAGGGCCCATTGGCAAGGCACTGAACTCCAGAGCCATCTGTCATGACAGTAGGACCTGGCTGTCTCTGTAACCCGTAGGAGCACCACTTTCTTGAGTTGTATCTTCTTTGGCTGTTTCTAAGATCATGCTGAGACATGCTTAAATGTGACCCCTCTGATGACCTCCTGACTATAAGTCTCTTAGCCATATAAATGCGTGTCTTCACCATTTCCCCCATGTAGTCAAGGTCTTTTTCTAGTTGGATCACCAGCTGGTGATTGGTAGTAATCCCTTGGTGTCAGGGAAGCTCATCCCGGGGAATAACATCCCACACTGGGCGGAAGGTAATGCATTTACATGCTGAGTTTGGCTTAGAGAATGGCCACTTCTGAGCAACATGGAGGCTCTCAGGAGGTAACTCTTAGGCACCCTGCAGCTCTAGGCCTAGTTGAAATTTCAAGCACACAGTCTCATCAGCATAGTCATCAGTATCAAGGGCTCATCATTTGACCATCCTTCTTCACTGGTCTTTGCCCTTGCACTTGGGGGATTGTTGTTGCTCCATTGTGGGGTGCAACAGAGTTCCCTGGAATGGGAACTCAGCACTCCCTCAGTTGATGTGTGAAACTAAACCTGTGGTTGGTGCTGGGTTGGTGTATACTCAGGAGACTTGAATCTCTGGACTGTCCATGTGCCAGCTGGGCCCTGAGCCTCAGCAGAGCTGCAGAGCCTACTCTCCAGTTTGTTGGGCTTACACAGATCAGATAACAGGGAGGAAAGGATAGATAACCACCACACCAGGGAGCCGAGAGAGTCTAAAACTGCAAGCAGAAGAATCCCATCCATCAGGCATCTGGGATCTAAACCCCCTCTTCATTTAGAAATGTAGTGGGCATTGCCATCCCACATTCCTCAGGATGGAGGATACTGGTATTCTACTATAAAATTATTGTGCCTCTACCAATGCAAGAAACGTTATCATTGATGTGGAGACAGTGGCCATGGGAGTTGCTGAGGGAAGGGAGAGGGAAGAGGATGTGTGATATGGGGGTATTTTGGGGACTTGGAGTTGCCCTGAATGATATTGCAGGGACAGATGCAGGACACAATATATATCCTGCCATAATCCACTGAATGGACTGGGAGAGAGTGTAAACTACAATCTAAACTATAATCCATGCTGTGTAGCAGTGTTCCAGAACATATTCTTCAAATACAATGACTGTGCCACACTGATGAAAGAGGTTGTTGATGTGGGAGGAGTAGGGGTGGTGGGGAGTGGAGGTATATGAGAACTTCCTACATTTTTAATGTGAGATTTTGTGTGATCTGTGTATTTTTTTAAAAAAGATTAAAAAGTGAGCAAAAAAATGAAATTCTTGAGATCCATTCCAATATAAATTTCAGTTTTTACTGAGAAGTCAATAAAGTCATATACTCTATGGCATGAACTTAGATTTTAACTTTTTCCCATTTTCTTCTCAGAGTTTCTCAACTCTGATATGTTTTAAACTATCTTCCCCTAAATCCACAACCTTGAGAGTCTGGTTCTCTCCAACTCAGTGAATCCACTGAATGCCTCTTCATTCCACAAACTCCCTGTGTCCCTTCTTCTAGAAGTTATCTCTATTTTTGTGTCCTAGTTCACAAAATTCTCCTGGATTTCTTAGAGTCTTCTTTGTGGGTATTTGCAATCCCTTTCTGAAACTAATTATTTTAACTCTGCCTAATTTCATCTCAGCCCTTCCTTTTCTTCTACCTCTATACCTAGGCAATATTATTCATTTCTTTGAGTTCTCTTTAATTTCATAGCACATAAACATTGCAGTCTAAATCTTATATGTACGTGAATATGAAATTCTCCACTGGAATATTTCAGAATTTCCTCATGAGTCACATGGATGGACTTTTTCATTTTTGGAGGTACTGAGGATTGAATCCAGGAACTTGTACATGGGAGGAAGGCAGGTGCTCAGCCACTAAGCTACCTCCATGCCCTACATGGACGTTCAGAAGGTTGTTCATCTTTAATTATTCAAACCTTAATAAATGCTCTTATCTGTCCTCAAGGTTTTGAGTAATAAAACTTTTCAGCAATTTTTGGTATAAAAGGTCTACATTTCTAGGAATTTTCTATCTCCCAAAGTGAGGTAGTTCTAGATTATTTATTCAAAGCATTTTTCCCTTAAATGATTTCTTCTCATTTAGTTTTTAAATGGCACAGATGGAGACCATTTTATTTGCTTGTATAACTTCACACCCTTGGACAGTCTAGCTCATTGTTGGCCTGCAACATAGACTCATTTCTGACAAAAATATAGCATCTTTTGCCTCAAGAATGTTGTATGATTAGCCTATAATCTCATAGGAGTATATAAGGAAACCATGAAAATGGAGTCATTGATTTCCTAAAATACATGCTAATAAAATATGAACTACAACTTTAAAAATTTCAGAATCGTGAATTAAAGACAAGAAAGATATGGGAAGCAGCTGTGGCCCAATCAGTTGGGCTCCTTTCTATCATATGGGAGGCTCTGGGTTTGTGTTCCAGGGTCTCCTTTTGAAGGCAAGGTGGCCCATGTGCCATGGATAGCTGGCAGCCCGTGCGTTGCAGGTAGCTGGTGCAGCAAGATGAGATGAGCAGATACAGAAAAAAACAAAGGGAGACAAGCAGATACAGAAAAAATGCACAGTGAATCGACACAGAAAGAGCAAAATAAAGGAACAAGGTGCAAGGGGGGAAATAAATTTTTAAAAAAAGAGAGAGAAAGATAAACATTAATCAAATGCCTGTAAAATGAAAATACATTGTTTGTTTTTGCTTTTGAAAAATTTTTCTTCTGTATGTCAAAATATGTCTGAAACATGTTCATTGTGTCGATGTTGAAAAATAGTACTGACTGTAAGAATTTGTTTGGGGGTGATTGGGAAGCTCTGGTATAGGATCTTGTCAATGGTAGCAAAACATTTTATATGTGATTAATCTCACTAAATTCTGTGCTGCGTATGTTTGAGATGGGAAAGTTTATGTTGTATACAACTTATGTTTCCACAACTTAAAAAAAAAAGGAGAAACTAAGGGTAGTGATTATTAAATACAGTACATGCTCTTGATTGGATTGTAACAAAAGAAAATAGTGTACATCCTTTTCATAGGGAAACAAATACTGAAATAAGATTATTTATTCTGGGAATTCCTAACATTTTGAGCCTTAAAATTTTTACAGTTCTTGGAACAATCGGAAAATCGGACATGAAGAGACATGGAATGTTATTTCCTTCACTCAGTAGTACAATATGCCCATAACAAAACAATGAAAATATTCTTCTTTGACTATATATTTTCATCCCAAACACTTCTACTTATAGAATACACTATGCCTATATCCCAAGAGAATGTTAGTAGATTATAATTCCTCTTAGGAATGAAGAATAGCAGGCATCTTCTTACTCTAGAATACTGGCCCAGCACAAAATTCACAAAATAATGAAACTTCTTGGAAAAGAAATGAAGGTTGATATTGAGGGTTTTAAAAGGAATTAAAAGGTCCAATTTGTTTCCCTTAATTACACCTTCATAATTTATCTAATTTTGAGGGTAAAGACTATTAAAGAAGTTATGCCCTGAGTAGTGTGTCTTCACTGACACCTGAATTACTCAAGGTTTGTCTTCTAGGTTATGGGACTTATGATACTATCAACTGCATAGAAAGAGAGTCCTTCAAACAAATGATCCTTTTTCTAGAAAGAAGCTTAGCACTGGTACATAGTGAAAGCGTCACCAGTCAGTCTTAGTGTCCTTACAGTTTTTGTTTGGTTGGGTTGTGGTAAGGAAGAGAATTTTAACCACAAGGTATAGTCTGTATTTTTGTTGTAAACGAGTTTGTTAATCAGAATGCAATTGTTGGATTTGACTGCAGGCATTCTGGCCAGGCCATCTGAGGACAGGTTAGGTTACTTGAAGTCCTAATTCATTAGTATTTTGCAGAGAAACTTGCCCAGAATATTCAGAGAATAATTTTATGTAATTTATACCTGTAGGAGGGACAGATAAACAAATAAATGTATAATGACAAATTACAAGAGTAACCTGAAGGAAAGGACCTCATTTTGACCTGGATTGCCTTAGTCATGTTCTGTGTTCATGGGGCATGGACAGGGCAGCTAATTCAAGTCACCCTATTGGAGACATTTATGGTAAATACTCAGTAGGACGTGAGAAATATTCTCAGTGTCTATTGCAGTGAGTAAGTGTGGATTATCCTGGATGGTAAACATCAGGGGAAATAGAGGCTGATATTTGGATTGTGGCTTCAATTCTGTGAGGCTACCTGTTTCATAGGATAACGGGAAGGTGACATAATTGTGTGTGCAAACTCAATGAAGAGATTTCAACAATAGAGTGGGGATTCTGCTTATCAAAATGAGAAGTGACATTCCTGGTAAAACCCCAGTATAGTTCTTAAGGAATTTGAACTGGAGAGAGGCAGAAAAAATTAAAACTCTGACTTTTTCTAGCCATGGAATTTTAAACATTACTAAAGATTTGTGAGCCTCTGTTCATTTCACTTATTAAATAGGGAAGTTGGCCCTAGCAGGGTTACTTTGAGGGTTAAATAACCAAATAGGTAAATTTCCAGTCACATTTAATACAACCAGTGTTTTTCTGGGGTCAGGTACAAATGAGTAAGTTAATCTGATTTCTGTTTCTGACAATATAATTATTTATCTATGAAAGGCATGTTCTTACTAACAGTGTTTCAGGGGAGAACTTACAATATAGACCCTTTGCATCTATAAATTGTGGAGTGCAAGATTGTTACAGCTGAGGATAAGTAATATAGGATAAGATGTCAGCTGCCATAAAGTATCATATTGAGGAAATAAATTTTCTCCAAAATTCTTCATTCTGTATTATTTGAGCCTCTTAGTCTGTGGGGATTTTGAGACAGTATGACCCATGTACTTCTACTACTTTCTGATGCATGGGATTTTCAGCACTAGATTTGCACGATGGGAGCCACTGACCTCTCCAAAGGAACAAGACCCTGAATTGATAAACTCCATAATGTAATACATTTTTCAATATTATGGGTGATACTCAATTCCAGTGAGAGGAGATCTAGAACTCAGTGTTGAGAGAGCTATATTGTTACACATGCCCTGTGAAAGGACCAAGATTACCTGAGGTAAGTATACTCAGAAGGGAAGGTACAGGTAAAGGAAGAAGGGAGTGAGTATCTAGTGGGCTCAGATGAATGTTTCATAAGCCAAGAATAGTTATATCTGAGACATTCTAGAGTGGTTTCTCTGTAGGTGGAGGCACAATGTTCTGAAATATGAGAAGGTATTAAAAATCTCTGGACACCTTGGGCTAATGAATATAGAAAAATCAATGATTTTTATATTCTTATCAGCTCAATGAAGATGTTCATATTTTCTTTATTATCCAGAAGAGCCAAGCCTTTCTTACTCTTTTCCCAGGGAGAGGAGAGTCCTCCCCTATTTCTCTTGGTGCACACTTCATGTCCCTGTTGATTGTGCCTAAGGTCCTTCCAGGGGAAGGGTTGGGATTCCTGAGAGTTGGGTCTGGAAATTGGGGACAAGACCAGAATCTCATAGCTTCTTTCTCCATTCTCAACTTTGTTCACCTAGTGCTTATCTGATTTTGAGTGAAAACCCTGAGGAAGACTTTTGTCAGCTGAGCTATTGACAATGCTACCACTGGTGAGTAGGGAATTCTTCTTTGTACTGAAATTACCTATGTGTTGTCAGCAGACTGGAAGGTTTCTCATGTTGGCATGGATTTTCTAATCTCATTTACGTAGTGTTTAAGATCTGAGCTGCAGTTAAGTTCATCTAGGCCTCTGGGATGGTGATGGTAGGTTAGGGGTTGATCAATAAGTAATCTCCTTTCCCACATTACACATTTGTTCCAGACTCCATTAAGGCTCCTCATTGGAGAAATAATTCAGTCATTGGTCATGTTGATGCCTCCATTTGGCTTCGGCATGGAGTGAACATAGGTGATAGAGATGATTAAAACAGAAGTTTTACAGTTAGTAGAGTGACTGATGTTTCAGCAGGTGAGTTCAGTAAATACAATTTTATAGATGCTAGGGTACAGGGCTGTGCATTGTTGAGAGGAACAAAAGTGGGGCTTAGGTAATAGAAGAGAATCTTTTCCCCACTTTTAATTTCTTAAATTATTGAAATATATTTGCACATTTTGAAAACTTCTGAAAAAAGGTAACTAAAATCAGGCCTCACTTGCCTGTTTTCCAATTTTGTAGATAACCTTATTCAATCATTTAGTTCCATAAATGGAAGTAAACATAAGAAGTATTGTTTCTTCAATTCCAACATGCATTCAAGAGAATGGAATATGGTATGTCCAGTAAAATATATGGCCCTGTGAAAATAGTTGAAGAACTGGAGAGACCAGAATGGATTAAGAGGTTTCTTGTACTCTTTTTTTTTTTTCTTATACCCTTGAACATACAGAGGTGGTGAAGGTACTAGAGAAACAATGAAATGGGTATTTGGAGATCCAAAGGAAAGTTGACTTTGAAAGTTCTCAAACCCCTCTAATGCTCAGGACCATCCTTTAGGACAACAGTCTCAGGAGTCTGTGGTGTGTACTGCTGAGCTGTCTGTACTTACATTATGATGAACACCTGAGTTATGTAGCATTGACTGAGACAGAATGTAATGATTCCAAGTTCTATATAATACTTTTTTTTAGTTTCGTAGAATGCTGGACTTTTCATTCTACTGAATAATATACCTATGATATGTTTCTTAGGAAATACTTTTCACATCAGCTCATTGGCTCTTTCTAAACTTATAACAGGATATGAAGTGATTTCATAGATGAGAGGAGACTGAGGTCCTCTGGGGGGAATGATCTAACCTTCGTCATGGTATAAAAGTGGGAAATCATAGATATTGCATGTGTGTTTTAGGTAAGAATGCTCAAGTATGAATTATATGTATCACCATCTGGAAGTTATAATGGCCAATTTATTAGGAAATTTCCTTGTTATATCATGTCTTATGATATTCTTCTATATGGGGTTTTAAATATTCAGGGTGTGTGTGTGTATAAGACAGGTGACTGTTCAGCACTAAGAATTACCAGACTTGAAACTCAATACAGTTTGAGCTTTCGATAAACTATTACCAGTTACTCAGTTCTGTCCCTCAAACAACCTGCTGTTGGCATTGGTAGCACTGATTGTGCCTGCATTCTGTGTCTGTGATGTTTTCAGGAGTTAGTGAACTTGAAAGATATAGTTATAGACTTCACCCAGGAAGAGTGGGTCCTGCTGGGAATATCCCAAAGAAAGTTGTTCAGAGATGTGATGCTGGAGAATATTAGTCATCTGTTCTCAGTGGGTAAGTCTCTCAAATTTACCTATCTATCAGTTCCTGTATATTGTTTTATATTCTTTTTTATTATTACCCCCTCCTCATGTGTGTTGACTGTCCACTCTCCGTGTCTGTTCATTGTGTGGTGTCTGTCTCTTTTTCTTCCTTTTTTAGAAGTCACCGGGAATTGAACCTATGACCTTCCGTGTGGACGGAAGGTGCCCAATATATTTCTTATATTTACTTCCAATTTTCCACCACACTAAAATTTAATCTCTTTGAATGCAAATTCTATGTTTTTCTTCTACTCAACATTAAATATTCATAGCTGTGCTGGGAATTCAATGAACATTTCCTGAAGGAATAAATAAGGGGATTAAATACCCCCTAATAATTATATTCTTCTCTAAAGAATTTAGTGTGGAATCAGATTATAGTAGTAAAAACAAAAGGCATATCCTGTCCCACGTGAAACTCTTCTGGGGAAACTCATGTTATTGGATTCTTTTTAGAAAATAATTAAATATTGGACAAACTTGTTTGAAAATACAGAGGATTCTGCAGTTTCTCTGTGAACTTGGGCATCAAAAACTCTACTCACTATTTGGACCTAAGGTTAACACTTTGAAGGTAAGGAATTGTCAGTATTCAGTCTCCCCTTTACCCTTGGATGACCTTCAGTGTATACCTTATTCTTCTTTAGTCATTGTAGTGGTTTGAAGCTGTATGTGCTGCAGAAAAACATGTTCTTAAATCTACCTTATTCCTGTGGATATGAACCCATTTTTCACTGGAGCTTTTATAAGGTTGTATAATTTAAGGTATGTCCCACTTCATTCAAGATAGGACCTTTTTCTATTACTGGACTCATTTACAAGGAAATAAAATTCAGACAAAGATAGCCAGAGGAAGTAAGAAGCAGAAATCTATAAAACCCATCAGAGAAGATCAGAAGAAGCTACCATGTACCCTGCCATGTGATAAGCTAAGGACTAAGGGTTGTCAGCAGTCAGCCCCAAAATGTCTCAGTCTTGGGGAGAAAGTGTTGCCTTGATTTCAACATTGTCCCCACTCAAAACATAAGCTAATAAATTTCCATTGTTTCCGCTGACTCATTTCATAGTATTTGCTTAAGCAACTTAAGAATTTAACTCAACTATTGGTACCAGGAGAGTGGGGAGCTGCTATTACAAACACTAAAAATGTGGAAATGACTATGGAATTGGATAATGGGTAAGGGATTGAAGAATTGGGAGGTGCTTGATAGAAAAGAACTAGATTGCTTTGAAAAGATGTTGGTAGAAATATGCATGCTAAAGGTACTTCTTATAAGAACTTAGGAAGAGAAGATGAATTTGTTATAGGAAATTGAGGAAAGGCAATCCTTATTTTCAAGTGGCAGACAACTTGACAAAATTGAGTTCTGATATCAGATCGAAGGGAGACCTTGAAAGGATTTCTAGAGTGCATAGAGCATGATGCACAAGCTCTTGGAATGGGTGGATTTGCCAGTTTGATCAGACATGATGCTAAGCGTTTGCTCTGAAATGGCTTAAGGCTTTTGAGATATTGTGATGGAATGAATGTAGTTTGTCTATAAAAACAATATATCTTTTTTTGAGAGCAGAAGTTGTAGTGTGTTGTTTTGAAACTGCATGTACCACAGAAAACTTCATTCCTCTTGGTATAAACCTATTGTAAGTAGGACCTTTTGCTGAGGTTACTTCAGTTAAGGCGTGTTCCTCCTCAATCAGGATGGGACTAAATCTTAATATCTAGGTCCCTTTTAAGAGAATAAAATTCAGACAATGAGAGAAAGGCCATCAGAAGTAAGCTGAAATTTAATAAACTCAATAGAGAATGAACCATGAGATACTGTCATGTGCCTTGCTATGTCACAAGCTAATGACCAACAGTCAAACTGGTAATCCCAGAATGCCATAGTCCTGGGGTGAAATAATTACCTTGATGATGTCTTCATTTGGACATTTTCCTAGCCTTAAAACCATAAGCTAATAAAATCCTATTGTTTAAGCCAACCCATTTCATATTTGCTTCTGCTGCCTAGGAAACCAAAGTGGTCACTTGATGATAACTTACTGTTCACTGCACAGGTGTTAAACTTCCCTATATTTTTCCCACACCCAGGACATCAGGTCTGTAAATCAGATGTACTTTCCCACTTTGCACAAAGAGGAACTGTGGAAAGACAGAAATGGATTTTCCCAAAACCAGAATTCAGGTGAGTTTTAGGAACCTGTGATTCACAGCAAGGATAAGCTAGATCAGTGAATCAGTAGTTTTTAAAAAATATCAACTGAAGGTTTACTTAAGTGAGTTATATTTTCTGAAATGTAGGTATCTTCGTTGGGGAAATTTTCCTCAACTATTGTCATTATTCTGTTTACTTATCCATCTGTATCCAAGTGTCTGTGTCTATGGAAAAATAGAAATTGATGTACTATTGGATTTAAACTTGCTTAATGGCCCTTTCCTGGTCCTCCTCTTTGAGATTTTCCCTCTTTTATTTCTCAAACATATCTGTAAATTTTTTTCTCCTATTTCAGTATCGAATATCTTTTCTAATTGTCAGTGTTGTATAAAGTTTTTTCCTGCCTAGAGAATTCCTTAATTTGATATATTTTTTTGAAATCAGTGGCATATTAGGAAGAGTTATAAGACCATGATGGACCTTTCAACTTTTTCTTAGCACAAATGCTAGTGTAGCAATGAACTGTTCTCTTCAATTTTTTTTCAGGTATGGAAAGTGGTCTTAAAAAGCCAGAAATGTTATCCATGCAGCATATTTGTAATAAAGGCATGTCTATGTTCATGTCATTGGTAAGCTTCATGGGTATGAACCATGGTCTTCCACATAGATACCTGGGGGGGGGGATAAATAAAAAATTCAGCACAGTCACTTAAATATAGTAAATTGGCTTTATGTGCTAATCCAAAAAGTCTGTGATAGTTTGAATTTTGGGAAAAATGAATTTGAACAAGAAAATATAACCTGGGAATTTATAAAAATGTAATTTCATAAACATGGGTCATATACCTAATCTTTGAAATATTTTAAGGCTCTCAATATTGATGAGATAGCTCTGCAGTTGAGATGCTACAAAAGAGAAGACCTCTATGTATGAAAGAAAATAACTTGGTAATTAACTACCATGGGAAAATTTTAATCATTTATTCTATGCTCTTGCCTTATACAGTGCAATGGAACTCACATCACCAAGAAATCATATGAATGCGACTTATGTGGAAAAGCCTTTACTCACCATTCAAACATGAGACAACATGAGCAAACTCACAGTGCAGAGAGACCCTATGAAAGTCAACTCTGTGGGAAAGCCTTTACTCAACATTCGAACCTGAGACAACATAAGCAAAATCACAGTGCAGAGAGAATGTCAATTCTCTGGGAAAGCCTTTACTCGAAGTTTTACCCTGACACAACATAAGAGAACTCATACAGGAGAGAAACCCTATGAATGTCATCAATGTAGGAAATCCTTCACTACTTCTACTGGCCTGAGAAAGCATGAGAAATCTCACACTGGAGAGAAACCTTATGAATGCCATCTATGTGGGAAAGCCTTCACTTGTAATTTTTACCTTAAACATCATGAGAGCACTCATAATGGAGAGAAAGCCTATGAATGTCATCCATGTGGGAAATCTTTCATCCATTACTCTAGCCTTAGATATCATGAGAAGACTCATCATACTGGTGAGAAACCCCATGAATGTCCTTCATGTGGGAAATCCTTCACCCATTATTCTAGTCTTAGATATCATGAGAGGTCTCACACTGGTGAGAAACCCTATGAATGTTTTTCATGTGGGAAATCCTTCACTCATTCTTCTCCCCTGAGAAAACATGAGAAAACTCACAGTAGAAAGAAAACTTATAATTGCCATCTATGTGGGGAAGCCTTCACTCGTCGTTCTGCCCGTAGACAACATGAGAGAACTCATACTGGTGAGAAACCCTATGAATGTCAGTCATGTGGGAAGTCCTTCAACCATTATTCTAGCTTGCGCTATCATGAGCGGACTCACACTGGGGAGAAACCTTATAAATGCCATCTGTGTGGTAAAGGTTTCAGCCATTCTTCTACCCTTAAAGGACACATGAGGACAAACCCTATGAATGTCATCTATTTTAGAAATCCTTCACTCATTCTTCTTACCAGAGACAACATAAGAGGACTTATTCTGGAAATACTCTTTGTGAATGTCTTGTATGAGGGAAAGCCTTCATTTGTTCTGCCCTTGGACAGTACAAGAAAACTTACATTGGAGAGATACCATAAGAATATCATCTATTTGGGGTAATCTTAGTTTATTTTGTAAACTTATACAATAGGACTTATCTCAATCTTGAGAGAACCCCTATGAATGCCAGGTATGTGAAAGGCTTCAGTCAACGTTCTGCCTTGGATTTTATCAGGGTATACAAACTATAAGTGTTTTGAATATGGAAGAGATTTCAGCCATTTACTTAACCTGTAAATGTACTAGAGAACTCACACACTTGGCACACTGAAATCAATCTGGTAGAGCCCTTAGTCATCCTGACTACTTCATCAATTTAGGCCAATTCATACAGGAGGGAATGGAAATAAGTGACACTAATGTAGCAAAAACTAGTCGGTGGTCTGGTAATATATAACAAGAGAATTTCTATTAGAAATGTAAGGAAATGTTCCAGCTGATAAAGAGACAAGTCTTTATCAGAGAGTGAAGCCCCTTGAGGGAAAGCCAGATAATTCAAACAGGAGATGCCATTCATGAAAAACCACATGAAATCATTTATTCATACACATCAATTGTAGGGCAAGTGAGAATCTGCAGAGTAGAAAATTCTTTTTGAAGATTTATTTCTCTCCCCTTCCAACCCCACCCCCTGTTGTCTGCTTTCTTGTGTTCATTATCTGTTCTTCATGTCTGTTTGCATTCTCAGTGGCACTGGGAATCTGTGTCTCTTTTTGTTGTATTATCTTGCTGCATCAGCTCTCCATGTGTGCGGTGCCACTCCTGGGTGGGCTGTGCTTTTTTCACATGGGGTAGCTCTCTGAGGGGCACACACTTTGCATGTGGGGCTCCCCTATATGGGGGACACTCTTGCCTGGCATGGCACTCCTTGTACATGGCAGCACTGCACATGGGCCAGCTTACCACATGGGCCAGGAGACCCTGGGTTCCAAATCTGGACCTACTATACGGTAGGCAGATGTTCTTATCAGTCGAGCCACATCTGCTTCCTGAGTACAAAACTTTTTAGTGTCATGACTGAAGACATTTTATGATGATGAGGAGGAAACAAGAATCCTAAAGTAAATTTAGGAACATCTTCAGCTGGACTTCACATCAGAAAATTCATAATGGAACATAAAATACTTTATATGGATCTTTAGCACAAAATTCAGCTAAGAGTCAAGAAATTTAAACTGGACTTACTATTGAAATTATGTAGGAAAATAGTTTAGAAGTGTCATTGGTATACTGAATAATGAGTTTTTGTATGAACCAATATGAAAGTGATTAATTCAGTAGTTAGTATTTTCTTATGGGTAGGAACAGATTATTCTTTCTGAAAATCTAATATGTTGGCCACATCCTATGTTTCTTTGTAATTCTAAGCTAGTAAGATTGGAATAAATCAGTAAATACCTTTGAATGTTAAACATTTAGGACACAAAGTTGTGACTCAACTACTGTCTTGTATTACATATATCATCATGGCAAAGATGATACAAACATGGACAAAAAACAAATTTTAGAAGTATAGTCATTTATTCATAAATATGCTACTTTTAAAATACTCTTTAAAGTTGTCATTAAAATTTAGGAAGGAATTAAAAACAAAAATTTTAATAAAGTAAAATTTGACAAGCATGGAGAATGTAGTTGTTATTTCAGTTGTCTATTCCTGTGTTCTCTCACCCCATCACAAGTGGGTGGGTATGTGACTATTGCTGGGTCATTTTTATTGTAAACTAGCTTTCTAGATCTGATGAGAGTCCAATTGAATATCTGAACACTTTTTCAGATGTGTTTCTTTTCAGCTACAACAGTCATTTCAGCTGCTACATTATGCAAAAGAATAGCTCTTCCATATTGAGTATGTTTGTCAGTTTTTGTCTCTGATAAAATTTATGTCCTATATGTTTTTTGTTTTTTTTAATGAAAAATTAATTTAATTTATTCTTCCCCATCATTGTTTGCACTTGCTTCCTGCTCTCTGTGTCCATTCATTTTGCACTCATCTTTTTAGGAGGCACCAGGAACTGAACCTAAGACCTCCTATGTGGGAGGGAGACACCCATTCATTTGAGCCACCTCCATTTCCCAATGTTCTATATATTTTGCACTTTCCTTCATGAACCAAACCATACCATTGGTAAGAATGCCTTTTGTAATCCACTGTATTGATTTCTCTGCAGAACCTTGGAATATTTGCAACTTGGGCACCTGTAAGAGATTCATGAAGGTTTACATCCCCCTTACCTCCATCCACCCTAATGAGGATATAGGACTTAGGATTCCTGGAGAGCATCCAGAGCCCTTTGCTCCATCCCTAAACATGCTTTTTAATGGGAGTAAGATGAGAGTACACAAGATGGGGAGCATCCTCCCTTTAGGAATCATCATGCTCACAGAATTGTCTTCCTCGTCATTCTGTTCTGTGTACCAAGAATCCTTAGCAACCCATGTGTACCTCCTTCCTCAGCTGCAGCTGTGGTTTGTTGGGCCTCTCTGAAGAATTCTAAACCTCTTCAGATCTGTGGCCCTATTCCTACTGCTCTTTTATGGCTTGTGAGATGGCCTTAATCTCTTCCTTAGATGGACAACTGCCATAACACTGGCAGTTTTTCTATAGGGATCCCATCCATTTATGCTTTGTGTAGCTCCCTCTTTGCTAATCAAAGCCACATTACCCTGGGGATTGGCTGTCCCTGCCCTTTCCTTTGTCTGTCCTTGGTAATGCTTTGTGTTCCCTTTATGGTCTTTGTGGCATGGTTCCCATTACTAGGCTTCCATCCTGCCCACCTCAGTCAAAAAAGGCTTATGCTGTGCTGCTGATCTCACCCCAAACCAGGACATTGTGGTGGGCATTTTCTAACACTTCACCCACTGCTGTCCCTGAATTCAATAGAAAGCGTATGGGACTCTTCCCCTGGGTAATTCCTCTTATCGTTAATGCCTCCAGGCCCTTCCAAGGCAGGATCATCTCATCCACATCTTGACCAGCAGTGGGATGATACAACCACATGCCTTTCCATCCTGATGGGAAGTTATGGCCTCATGATCAGCCTATTTCAAAAGTGTTTACATGGCATATTATTTTCACCTTTTACTGTCAACTTAGCTGTGTGAGATGAGTTTCTCAGACCTGTATATCTATATAGACATGTTTCAAAATCCACTTAAAATTTTGACTATTTAAGGGGAACATTAATATTGAATTATTGTTAAATGTAATTAAATATAATTAATTTGGATTTACTTAATTACTGTATTTAAATCTTCCTCTTTTATTGTGCTACTTGTGCTTTCTCTTTGTTCTTTTTTCTCCTGAATGCTTTCGTTTGGACTGGTAATTTCTGTTAAGTTTTTCTCCTTTATTTGGATCAGATGCATTATTTTAATATTCTTTTAGAATTTGCTGAGTAATTACATTTTTGCTTGCTTTATCAAATCTGAATTTAATTATTGTTTATCAACTTCACAAATAATGTATTTTGAAACACTTTATGTCCATTTACTCAGTATATATATATAATTTTATGGTATGTTTTAATACTTTACTAATATCTTTGCCCAGAGATAACATTATTATTACTTTGTCCATTCAATATTCATTTATATATATGGGTTTAATAAACATTTATTCCTGCCAGTCCATCCTGAATCTTATTGTAGCCTACACTCTCTCCCACCCAATTCTGTAAGTTATGGCAAGATATATAATGGCCTGTATCTGTCATTTCAGTGCCATTAAAGGACAATTTTTAAGTCCTGCAAATGCCTCCCCCCTCCTGCATTACACCTGTTTTTCCCTGTCCCTGACCTCATAACCTCCAGTGGCCCCTGCCTCCATATCAATGATATAATTTCTTCCATTGATAGACCCCCAATAAGTCTAGTAGAATACCAGTAAGTCTGTTTTAGTCCCTACTTCATTCCCCAATCCTGAGGATTCTGGGATGGTAATGTCCATTCCACCTCTAATTGAGAGGGGTCTGTGTTCCATTAGAGCAGATGGATGGGATTCTCTTGCAATTGTAGTCTCTTGGTTCCTTGGTATGGTAATTGTCCCTCATCACCTCCTTGTTTTCTTGGGTGAGACCAATGAACTGGAGAGTAGATGTTGCAACTCTGTTGAGATTTGAGGCCCAGCTGGCACATGGACAGCCCAAAGATTTAAGTCTCTTGGACACACATGTACAAACTAGTACTAATTACAGGTTCAAATAGAAGGGGCAGAAGAGCCATGTGTATAGAAACCACAATTGAGCCAACTCTATCACCTTGGGGAGCATAAATTCCATAGTAGGGCCCACTGGCAAGGCACCAAACTTCTGAGCTATCTCTCTGAACTATAGTGTCTGGATGTCTCCAGAACCCTCAGGATCCCCACTATTTGGGGTAGTATCTACATTGGCAATCAATGAGATCCTGCTGAGCCTTGCATAAGCATACCTCTGGATAAATTCATTTTTCTTTACCTTTCCCCCCTTTTGATCAAGGTCTATATCCAGTTGCATTGCTAGTTGGAGCTTGGTAGTAATCTCTTGGTGCCAGTGAGGCTCATCCCCATGGGTCACTTCCCATGCTGGGGGAACTTAATTTATTCATACGTTGAGTTTGGCTTAGAGAGAGGCCACATTTGAGCAACAAGGAGCCTCCTGGGAGGCAACTCTTAGGCACCATATAATACTAGGCTAAGTTTCAATTCATGAGTGAAGTTTCATACCCAGGCAGCAGACTTGGCCCAGTGGTTAGGGCATCCTTCTACCACATGGGAGGTCCGTGGTTCAAACCCCGGGCCTCCTTGACCCGTGTGCAGCTGGCCCATGTGCAGTGCTAATGCACGCAAGGAGTGCCCTGCAACGCAGAGGTGTCCCCTGCGTAGGGGAGCTCCACGCGCAAGGAGTGCGCCCTGTAAGGAGAGCCGCCCAGCACAAAAGAAAATGCAGCCTGCCCAGGATTGGTGCCGCACACACAGAGAGCTGACACAACAAGATGACACAACTGAAAAAGAAACACAGATTCCCATGCCACTGACAACAACAGAAGCAGACAAAGAAGAAGACGCAGCCGTAAGACACAGAGAACAGACAACCGATGATGGGGGAAGGGGAGAGAAATAAATAAATCTTAAAAAAAAAAGTTTCATACCCAGTCATCAATATCAACAGCCCATTAATGGACCATCCTCCTTCACTAGTCATTGTCCCTGTACTCAGATTATTCTTGTTGTTCCATTAGAGAATGTGCCAGAGCTCGTGGCAGAGCTCCCCACAATGGGAATTTGATCATTACTTTGCTATTTTGTGAATCTCCACCCACTTCAGAATTCCCCATTAACATTTATATGTGCTTTATGTATGCCCAGGTGAGCTTTCTCCCATGTATCCCTCATCCCTGACATCCTGCACCAATGATCATCCCTGCCACAGTTGTAACCTTTTTGTGCCCCAAAACCTCTTCAAAAACGAAGCCACTAAAATAGCCAAAGACAAATAATAAGTGAAATAATAATGATATTTTTTAAATTAAGAAATAAGATACAAAAGAAATTTTTAAAAATAAAAAATTTGGGTAATAGAAACTAATGAGAAAATAAAATCTTTTCACATATTGCCTTTCACTGCTGTAAGATCTGTTGTCCTATATGTACAGTGACATTTTCCAGTATGTTACTTTTTTCATTTTCAAAGAAGTTTTAGGTTACAGAAGATTCACATAATTAATACAGTGGAATCCCATATACCAACATCATCCCCTTTCTCCCCCTTACCCTAATTAATAACCTTTTATGTGTGGATGCTATGAATGTTACAACTGATGTACAAATACTGAAACTGCTACCAACCATGGTCAATGGTTTACATTTTGGACCACTTTTTAAAATTTTGATGTAATTTAATGTGACCTGTATCCACCACAGCAAAATCATATAGAACACTTCAATCGCCCCCAGAATGCCCTCTGTTCCATCTATTTTATTCCTCTCTTCCCCTCCACTTGGGACCCATGGCAACCATCAGGCTTTACTCCGTGAAGTTCAGGATTCATAGTTACTTGCAAGAAAAATGAGGGATTGACACACTGGTCTCTCCTCCCCCATTAGGCACAAAATAACCTTCACAGGGGGAAACATTAAATACAATAGTCTTTATGCCAAAGCAAATAGGGAGAGCATTTCAGAGGTTATGCTTATGCACATCTCAGGCAGCTCTCACTGTCAAGTATACAAAACAAAAACCGTGCTTCTGAGGGCTCTAGAGACATCCAAACACTATAGGGAAGGCACACAACCCTGTGAAATCAGCCCCCTGTTGGGCCTTATCTTGTGATTATGGTAATTTATTTATCCAATGTAACAAAGTTAGACTCATTTATGATCTTCAATATTGAGGAATGAACAGACCATCTACAACCATAGATCTAAATAGACATTGTTGTAATGGAAGAGCTTGTAAAACTGATATAAAGATAGCGGTAAACAAAGGTTCTATGGGAAGGGGAGAGAAAGAATAATTGGAGCACAAGTCATTTTTAGAGCATTGGAATTGTTCTGTATAATAGTGCAATGATGGATACAGGCCATTATACATTTTTTCAAATTCTATATAACATCAGTTTAAACTATAAGCCATAATGTAAACTATAGGCCTTGGTTAGTAGAAATGCTTCGATATTTGTTCGAGTGTAACAAATACACCACCATGATGTAAGATGTTATTCATAAGTGAAAATGTTGGAGGTCGTTGGGATATGAGAATGCCCTATTCTTCTGATGAAACTTTTGTGGAATTTAAAAAATTCTCTACAAATAAACTTTATTAGATGGGGAAAAAATAGAAAAGAAATGAAGCCAAAATTCTATGCAAGAGGTCCTGTTGATTCTCAAGCATTCCCTGGCAGAAAGACAACTTCTAATCAGAGACTTACAGGTCTACTGAATTCAGAGGTCTGATTGCATCTCTGGAAACCCAGAAACAACACTGAGAAATACCACCTAGAGGGAAGGTGTCCCCCTCTTTGTGGTCTTAGAGTGACAGCTCTGTCCTTTTTCTTACCTTGAGCAGTACTATACTCCTCTTCAAAGACCAGACATAGTGTGAGGAGGTGTACAGGAAAGAGGCTGAGGCTCACACACTTTTCTTGGAGGGATAATGGGCTTCCTCTGACCATCTAATAAACTTGAAGATTTTGGGATGGATGGGGATGCCCACTTTGCTTCAGATTGAGAAGGGGTTAGATCTAAAGGGGCAGATGGAAGGAACTATTTTGCTTGCAATGTTAAAATACTGTTGGGTTTTCTTTGTTTTTTTTTTTAGTAAGTGTCCATCGCCATCATTTTGTTAATTGTCCTGGGCAAATCTAAAGAAATGGAGACTAGATGTTGGCCACAACTCCACTGTGATCCATGGCTCAATCAGCATATGAACAGACTGAAGATTTAAGTCTCTGGAACATACATTTAATCACTGTAGTGCTAATTGTAGGTTCGAAGAAAGGGGGTAGAACAACTATGTGAAGGGAAATTATAAATGAGTCTAACTCTGTTACACTGGAGAAGTAAATTACCATAATCACAAGATAAACCCCAGCAGACAGTGAGATCTGTCTGAAATGTGCATAAAAGTAACCTCTGAAGTGCTTTCCCTACTCACTTCAGCATTTCTTTGGCATAAAAACTCTTGTATTTAATGTTTCCCCCTTTTGTCAAGTTTATATTTCAAATGCATCATTCATTGTTTGGTACCTATCCCTCAGTGCCAGGGAGGCTCTTTCCTGGGAGCCATGTCCCACACTGGGTTGAAGGTAATGAGTTTTTTTGCTGAGTTTGGCTTAGAATCTCTACTTCAGTAACAAGCAGGTTTTCAGGAGGTAACTCTTAGGCAACAGTCATTATTAGGCTAAGTTTCAATTTAGAATAAGGTTCAGAAGTGCAAGCACTGCCTGCTCCCACTCACACTGCTGCACAAACATCAACCCCATTCACTGCAATATTACCACCGTCCTCTTTATATATTCTGCCCTGATTATGCGTTGGTTCACCATGCTTTACTCCCTTTTTTTCTCCTCATAAACCATCTTCTAGTCTCTTAAGTCTGCTCCATATCTTTAGTTCATATCAAATATGCTGTATTAGTATTTTAGTGACTGGCTTACTTCACTAAACAGAAGATCATTAAGGGTCATACATGTTGTCACATGTGTCAATATTTCCTTCTTACAGCTAATGCTCCATTGTATTTTTATACCACATTTTGTTTATCTTTTCATCCATTGATGGGCTCTTTGGTTGCTTCCAACTTTTACAATTATGGATTATGCTGCAATGAACATTGGTGTGCATACATCTGTTCACATCTCTGCTTTCAATTCTGGATATATTCCCAGTAGTGGGATTGCCAGATCATATAGCAATTCTATATGGAGCTTCCTATGGAATCACAAAATTCTCTTACAGTGGCTACACCATTATACATTCACACCACCAGTGGATGAGTTTTCCTATTCTTGTGATTTTACGTATTTTTCATAGCAATCGGTATAGTAGGTGTAAGATGGTATCTTATTGTAGTTTTGGTTTGTATTTCATAATAGCTAGTGATGTTGAGCATCTTTTTCTGTGCTTTTTAGCTACTTGTATTTTCTCTTTGAAAAGTGCCAATTCAACTCAATTGCCCACTTATTAAATAGTTTGTCTTTTTATTATTGAGTTGTAGGATTTCTGTATATAAGCTAGACATTAGACCCTTATCAACTAAGAAATTCCCAAAGATTTCTCCTATTGAGTAGGCTGCTTTTTACTTTCTTGACACAGTCTTTTGAAAAATAAAAGTTTTAAAATTTTAGCCAGTCCCATTTATATCTATTTTATCTTTCAGTGCTTGTGCTTTGGGTGTGAAGTTTATGAAACCATTTCTTTTTACATGATCTTGTAGATGTTTCCCTACATTATCTTCTAGGAACTTTATGGTCTTGGCCCTTATATTTATGTCCTTGATTAATATTCTGTTAATTTTCATGTAAGTTGTGAGGTGGTGATCTTATTTCACTGTTTTGGATATGGATATCCACTTCTCCCAGCATCATTTGTTGAAAAGACTATTCTCTCCCAGTTTAGTGGGCTTGGTGGCCATATACATGGTGATCTATATCTGAACTCTCAACTTGGTTCCATTTAGTGTGTCTATCCTATGCCAATACCATTCAGTTCTGACCGTTGTAGCTTTGTAGCATACTTTAAAGCCAGGTAGCATGATCCATCCAATTTAGTTTTTTTTTTTCAAGATGTTTTTGGATAATCAGGCCCCTTACCCTTCCAAATAAATTTGATAATTGGCTTTTCCAGTCCTGTAAAAAATATCGTTGGAATATTTATTGGGATTGCATTGAATCAGTAAATCAATTTGGGTAGGACAGATATGTTAATTACATATATATATTAGATTTAGTTATTTTTAGTTATTTCTCTCCCCTTCCCCTTCATTGTCCGCTCTCTGTGTCCATTCACTGTGTGTTCTTCTGTGTCAGCTTTGCATTATCTGGTGGCACTGGTAAACTGCATCTTTTTTTTGTTGCATCATCTTTTTGCATCAGACCTCCATGTGTGCAGTGCCACTCCTGGGTGGGTTGTGCTTCTTTTTTTCATGCAGGGTGGCTCTCCTTGTGGGGTACACTCCTTGCACATGGAGCACCCCTACACAGAGTGCCACTGTGTGGCATGGCACTCCTTGCACAGCAGCACTGCACATGGGCCAGCTTACCCTGGGGTCAGGAAGCCCTGGGGATTAAACCCTAGACCCTCCATATGTTAGATGGATGCTCTATCAATTGAGGCACATCTGCTTTCCTGTTAATTATATTTAGTCTTCCAGTTCCTGAACATGGGATATTCTTCCATTTGTCTAGGTCTCCTTTGTTTGCCTTTAGCAGTGCTGTGTAGTTTTCTGCATACAAATCCTTTACTTCTTTAGTTAAGTTTATTTCTTGTTATTTGATGTTTTAGTTCCAAGTATAAATGGAAATTTTTCCTGATATCTTCCTCAGGTTGCTCATTATTAGTGTACAGAAATGCTACTGATTTTTGCATATTCATCTTATATCCTGCCACTTTCCTGAGCTCATTTATCAGCTCTAGAACCTTTGTTGTATGTTTTTAGGGAGTTTCTTTTTTTTTAAAGATTTATTTTTTTTAAAGATTTATTTCTCTCCCCTTCCCCACCCTGCCCCAGTTATCTGTTCTCTGTGTCCATTTGCTGCATGTTCTTCTTTTTGTCCACTTCTGTTGTTGTCAGTGGCACGGGAATCTGTGTTTCTTTTTGTTGTGTCATCTTGCTGTGTCAGCTCTCCATGTGTATGATGCCATTCTTGGGCAAGCTGCATTTTGTTTTGCACTGGGTGGCTCTCCTTACAGGGTGCACTCCTTGCACATGGGGCTCCCCTATGCGGGGACACACTGTGTGGCAGGGCACTCCTTGTGCATCAGCACTGTGTGTGGGCCAGCTCCACATGGGTCAAGGAGAACTGGGGTTTGAACTGCAGACCTCCCATGTGGTAGACAGACACCCTATCCCCTGGGCCAAGTCCACTTCCCTAGGGAGTTGCTATGTATAGGATCATGGCATCTGCAAGTAGTGAAAGTTTTACTTCTTCCTTTCCAATTTGGGTGCCTTTTATTTCCTTTTATTACCTAAGGACTCGAGCAAGTACTTCTAATACAATGTTAAGTAAGAGTGGTAACAGTGGGCATCTTTGTCTTTGTCTAGACATTAGAGGGAAAGTCATTAGCATTTCACCTTTGAATATGATGTTATCTATGGGATTTGATTTATGCTCTTTATCATGCTGAGGAAGTTTTCTTCTATTCCTATCTTCCAATGTGGTTTTTATCAGGAAAGGATGGTGCATTTTGTCAAATGCCTTTTCTTCATCATTAGAGTTGGCCATGTAATTATTTTCCTTTGATCTGTTATTGTGGTGTATTATAATGATTTTTTAATGTTGAACTATCCTTGAATAAGTAGGATAAAACCAACCTGATCATGTTATATAATTTGTTTAATAATTTGTTGGATTCATTTAGAAGTATTTGTTGAGGATTTTTGCATATAAGTTCATTGGAGTGATTGGTCTGTAGTTTTCTATGTATGTAGCATTTTTACAGAACTTTGGTACAGAGTGATGTTGGCATCATAGCATGAGTTATGTACTATTCCCTCCTCTTTATTTTTTTGGAAGCGTTTGAGCAGGACTAATATTATTCCTTTCTGCAAAGATTGGTAGAATTCACCTGTGAAGACATCAGGTACTTGACTTTTCTTGGTTGGGAGATTTTTGATGGCTCCATTGATGTCTGTATTTGCTATTGATCTGCAGTGTTCTTCTTTATCTTATTTAGTAAATGCAGGTTACTTGTTTATTTCTAGAAATTCATCTGTTTCTTCTGAATTCTCTATCTTATTGGCATACAATTTTTCAAAGTATCCTCATGATATTGTTTATTTCTGTCGAGTCATTCATTTAATCCCTTCTCTCATTTCTGATTTCCCTTATTTGCTTTTTTTCTCTCTTTTTCTTTTTTCTCTAGCTGAAGGTTTGTCAATTATATTAATCTCAGAAAAACAGGTTTTGGGTTTGTTAATTCTAATATTTTTTTACTCTCAATTTCATTTATTTTGCCTTTAATCTTTGTTATTTCCTTCCTTCTGCTTGCCTTGTGATTAGTTTGCTGCACTTTTTCCCTCTAGGTGTACAGTTAGCTCTTCAATTTTAGCCTTTTCTCCTTTTTAAAAAATAAAGGCATTTTCCCTCTCAGCACTGCTTTAGCTGCATCCTGTAAACTTTTTTTTGCCTTTCTCCTTGTATTTAATTTTTAATTATTATTTATTTAAAGTTAATAGATCACAAATTTACATTAAAAAACATAAGATTTTCCCATATAACCCACAGCATACCCCACCCCCACCCCATCATTTTTGTAAATTGTATTTTTTAGAAAGATATATACATCTCAAAAAATTTACATTAAAAAGCAAGAGAGGTTCCCATATATCCCCCACCTCCCAAACCCACTCCTCCCACATCAACAATCTCCTCATCATTGTGGGACACTCATCACACTCAGTGAACAAATTTTGGAGCACTGCTGCACCACATGGACAATAGTTTACCCTGCACTTCACACTCTCCCCCAGTACATTCAGTGGGTTATGGTAGGATACATAAAGTCCAGCATCTGACCCTGCAATATCATTTAGGAAAACTCAAAGTCCCAAAAATGCCCCACATCACATCTCTTCTTTCTTCTCCCTGCCCTCTACAACTACTGTGGCCACTTTCTACACCTCAATGTTACAATTTCTTCTATTACTAGTCACAATAGTTTTATGGTAGAATCAGCAAGTCCACTCTATTCCATATTCTATTCCTCCATTCTGTGGACCCTGGGATGGTGATATCCACTCCACCTCTAGATCAAGAGAGGGCTTAGATTAAAATGGATAATGGATGCAATTCTTTTGCTTGCAGTTGTAGACACTCTTGATTCCCTGGTGTGGTGGTTGACCATCTTCACCTCCCTGTAAGCTGACCTCAGTAAGTCCAATGAACCAGTGAGTAGGAGTTGCAAATCTGCTGGGGCTCAGGGTCCAGCTGGCACACAGGCAATCCAGAAATTCAAGTCCCCTGAGTATACACCATCCCTAGCACCAACCACTGGTTCAGTAAAAGTGACAGAAGAGGCATGTGTAAAAAGGCCATATCTGAGTCCAGCTCCATCACACTCAGAAGCACAAATTCCAAAGTAGGGCCCTCTGACATGGCACAGAACTCCAAATCCATCTTCCATGACCATGACTCTGTGGGTCTCCATAGGCTTCAGGAGAACCAGTACGTTTGGGTTTATATACTTTGGCTTTCTCTGGGGCCCTGCTTAGGCGTGCATAAGCATGACCCCCCTGATGACCTCCTGACTCTTTTTGAAAGACTCTTAGCCATATAAACTCATTTGTCTTTGCTATTTCCCCCTTTTATTCAAGGACAAAAGCAGTTTTTAACACATGATCCTATATGTAGGCTGAGATATTCTGCTGGTCTGAGGTGACCTTTTTATTCAAAGTTTCTTTCTAATTGCATCACCAGCTAATGATTGGTAGTAATCCCTCAGTGCCAGGGAGGCTCATCCCTGGGAGTTATGTCCCATGCTGGGGGGAAGGTAACACATTTACATGCTGAGTTTGGCTTAGAGATTGGCCACATTTGAGCAATGCAGAGGATCTCAGGAGGTAACTCTTAGGCACCCTGCAGCTCTAGGCCTAGTCCATATTTCAGGCACACAGGCTCATAAGCATATCAGTATCAAGGGCTCATTATTGGACCATCCTTCCTTTGCCATTGGTCTTTGCCATTGCACTTGGGGGATCATTGCTTTTCCATTGGGGAATGTGACAAAGCTCCCCTGGGTAGGAACTCAGCACTTCCTCAGTTGACATTTGTAACTACTATGAAAATACCCAACATATATCAGAAGATTTTTATGACCCCTATATTCAGGCCCTGCAGAACTCCCTCCCACCCATGTGGCCCCCATCAATAAGACCCCACACCAGTGTTCCTTCCCTGCCATAGTTGAACCTCTCTGTGGTCCAAGGTTCATTCAACAATGAACCATAATGCCTTGCCAAATTCGGTTATTAGGAAATTGAAATATAGTGGTGGGTTTAAAGTTTAGAAATAGAATACATAGTAAGTTAGAAATACTAAAATAAAGTAAAAATAAATTGGTGTATTAAAAAATGAAAAATATTATAAAGCTTTGTTTTTAATGTTTTTCCTTTCATCATTGTAATAGTTGTTGCCCTGTATGTACAATGGCAAGGCACTTTCTTTCTTTTCTTCCTCAGTGTCTACATCCTTTCTTTTTTTTTTTTCTAATTTTTTGTTTTGTCTTCAAAATAGTTTTAGATCACAGTAATTCACACACAATATAGGGGACTCCCATTTAATCAACATTAAACCCTTTTCCACTTTCTCCAGTTACGATGTTTTACATGTTCATGTTATATTTGCTGCAGCTGATGTACAGATTTTGAAACATAGCTGTCAAACATGGTTCCATTTTGGTTGGCATTATGGTTTATATTTTAGACTGTACACAGTTTTAAATTTTTAGTTTCATTATGTTTTACATTATAGTTTACATTTTAGCTTATAGACTTTTATACACTTTTGGTGTAAGTTAACATGTCCTATATTCATTATTACATGATCTTATGAAGCACTTCCATTGCCCCCAAGTTGCCCTGCTTCCATCTATTCTATACCTCTCTCCCCCACCCCTCAGGGTCCACATCGACAATCAATCTTCACTACTTGAGGGACCAGATTTACAGATACTTGCAACAATGTTGGCGGCTTGACACACTAGAATGCCCTAACTGATTGGGAGCCCCTGAGTCTCATGAGTGACACAATTCCCACGGTTTGAGAACATCAGGTCTCCCCAGGATGTGGGTACATCTTCACACTCATTGTATTGGTCTCCACCACATGATATAACACAGTATTACAAAATGACACACCCTAGAAGCCTGCCCCTGTAGCAGATGTCCCCTCTTAAGCAACTTAAACATGTAATCCTTCCTTACTATATTTTCTAAAGAGTTTTCTCTACATTATAGTTTCAACCATATACCTCACTGTCTTCCATATTCACCTGTTCCACCCATCCCTCCCTCCAATTCCTTGAGCCATCTGACTCATCGTCCCAACTCTAGCCCCCCACAAGCCCACAAAGCTCCACCCAAGGGTATCCTTATGACCCCATCTTATCCCTTCCCTATACAAATACCTCCAGCTTATCATAGACTTCATCCATGTAGGCTTCAGCTCGCAACCTTCCTCTCCCCCCCAAATTCCTTTAAGCCTATCTTCCAGTCTCTAGCTCGCTGAGACAGTTTAGTTTGCTTGTTTCATAAGAGAGAGGTCATGTAGTATTTGTCCTTCAGTGCCTGGCTTGCTTCACTCAACATAAGGTCCTCAAGATTCATCATTGTTATCAAATGTGTTTGTTCTGTATTCCCTCTGATAGCTGAGTAGTGTTCCATTATATGTATATACCACATTTTATTTATCCATTCATCTATTGGTGGACATTTGGGTTGATTCCAACTTTTGGAAATAGTGAATACTGCTGCTATGAACATTGCTGTGCACATATCGGTTTTCTTCCTTATTTTCACTTCTTCTGGGCATATACCCAGCAGTGGAATTGCTGAGTCATATGGCTAATCGATAGGTAACTTTTTGAGAAACTGCCAAACTGTCCTCCAGAATGGCTGGATCCTTCTGCGTTCCCACCAGCGGTGGATGAGTGTTCCCATTCCTCCACATCCTCTCTAGCACTTTTAATCTTTTTTTTTTTTGATAGCTGCCAATATTATGGGAGTCAGATGGTATCTCATTGTAGTTTTGATTTGCATTTCCCTAATAGCTAGTGATTTTGAGCATTTTTTCATGTGATTTTAGCCATCTGTATTTCTTTTTCAGAAAAGCATCTGTTCAAATCTTTTCCCTGTTTTTGAAATGGGTTATTTTGCTTTTTATTTGTGAGATATAGGACCTCTTTATATATGCAGGATATAAGTCTCCTATCAGATGTATGGTTACCAAAGATTTTCTCCCAGTGAGTAGGCTCTTTTCACTTTCTTGACAAACTCCTTTGAGGTGCAAAGGCTTTAATTTTGAGGAAGTTCGATTTATCTATTTATTTTTTTACTTCTCGTGCTTTGGATGAGAAGTTCATGAAGCCATTTCCTATGACAAGGTCCTTTAGATGCTTCCCTACATTGTTTTCCAAGGTCTTTATGGTCTTGGCTCTTCCATTTAGGTCTTTCATCCATCTTGAGTTGATTTTTGTATAAGGTATGAGATGGTAATCATCTTTCCTTCTTTTGCATATGGATATCCAATTCCCTAGGCACATTTGTTGAAGAGACCATTCTCTCCCAGCTGAGTGGACTTGGTGGTCTTGTCGAACATCAAAAGTGTGTATATGTGAGGACACATATCAGAACTCTCAATTCGGTTCCATAGGTCAGTGTGTCTATCCTTGTGCCAATACCATGCATTTTCACTATTGTAGCTTTGTAGTATGTTTTGACTCAAGTAGTTTGATTCTTCCAATTTCTTTTTTGTTTTTCAATATGTCTTTGGCAATTTGGGGCCTCTTTCCTTTTGAAATAAATTTCATAGTTTTTCTAGTTCATTAAAATGCTGTGTTGATTTTTATTGAGATTGCATTGAATCTGTAGATTAGTTTTGGTAGAATAGACATCATAATAATATCTAGTCTTCCTATCCATGAACAAGGAATATTCTTCCATTTATTTAGGACTTCTTTGATTTCCTTGAACAGTGTTGTGTCATTTTCTGTGTATAAGTTTTTCACATCTTTAGTTAAATTTATTCCTAGGTATTTGATTTTTTAATTTACTATTGTTAATGGTATTTGTTTCTTGATTTCCTCCTCAGATTGCTCATCATCAGTGTACAGAAATTCTACTCATTTTTGTGTATTGATCTTATAACTTGCTACTTTACTGAACTCATTTATAAGTTCTAGAAACTTTGTTGTAGACTTCTCAGGGCTTTCTATGTATAGGATCATTTCATCCGCAAATAGTGAAATTTGAACTTCTTCCTTTCCTATTTGGATCCCTTTTATATCTGGTTCTTGCCTCAGTGCTCAAGCAAGTACTTCTAACACAATGTTAAATAGAAGGGGTGAGAGTGGGTATCTTTGTCTTGTTCCTGATGTTAGAGGGAAGATTTTACAATTTCACCATTGAAAATGATGTTAGCTGTGGGTTTTTCATATATACCCTTTATCATGTTCAGAAAGTTTCCTTCTATTCCTGTTTCTTGCAGTGTTTTTATCATGAAAGGGTGCTGTGTTTTCTCAAATCTTTTCCTGCATCTATAGATGTGATCATGTGATTCTTTTCCTTCAATATTTTTATGTGGTATATTACATTAATTGATTTTCTTCTGTTGAACCAGCCTTGCATACTATGAATGAAACCCACTTGGTCATGGTGTATAATTTGTTTAATGTGTTGTTTAATATGATTAACAAGTATTTTATTGAGGATTTTCACATCTAGGTTCATCAGTGAGATTGGTCTGTAATTTTCCTTTCTTGTGGTGTTTTTGTTTGGCTTTGGTATTAGGGTAATGTTGGCATCATAAAATGAGTTAGGCAATGTTCCTTCTATTTCAATTTTTTGGAAGAGTTTGAGCAAGATTGATGTTAGTTCTTTCTGGAATGTTTTGTTGAAATCACCTGAGAAGCCTTCTGGCCCAGGGCTCTTCTTTGTTGGGAGGTTTTTAATGACTGATTCTATCTCTTTACTTGTGATTGGTTCATTGAGATCATCAATTTCTTGGTTCATCAATGTAGACTGCATATGTGTTTCTAGGAATTTGTCCATTTCTGCAAAATTGTCTTTCTTTTTGGAATATAGTTTTTCAAAGTATTCTTATGATAGTCTTTATTTCAGTGGGGTCTGTGGTGATATCCCCTTTCTCATTTCTTATTTTGTGTATTTGCATCTTCTTTTTTTTTTCCTTATTAGTCTAGCTAATGGTTTGCCAATTTTATTGATCTTCTCAAAGAACCAGCTCTTAGTTCTGTTCATATTTTTTAGTGCTTTCTTATTTTCTATTTTATTTAGTTCTGCTCTGCTCTTTGTTATTTCTTTCTTTCTTCTTTCTTTGGGGATAGTTTTTTTTACTAATTCCTCCAATTGTACAATTAGTTATTCAATTTTACCTCTTCTTTTTTGATGTATGAATTTATGGCTATGAATTTCCCTCTCAGTACAGATTTGGCTGAATCCCATGAGTTTTGGTATGTTGTGTTATCATTTTCATTAGTTTCTAGGTAGATATTGATTTCTTTTGAGATTTACTCCTTGACCCACTGTTTTTCTAAGACCATGTTGTGTAATTTCCCTATCTTGGTGCCAATTGTGGGTCTCTGGCCCTTGTAGATTTCCAGCTTCATTGCACTGTGGTCAGAGAAATTTATTTTGTATGATTTCAATCTTTCTGTATTCATTGAGATGTTCTTTGTGGCCTAGCATGTGATCTATCTTGGAGAATGATCCATGTGCACTTGAGAAGAATGTATATCCTGCTGTATTTGGGTGTAATATTTGTTATATGTCCATTAGGTCCACATCCTCTAATATATTGTTCAAAGTTTTTGTTTCTTTATTGATTATCTTTTGAGATATTCTGTCCAATGATGATAGTGATATGTTAAAGTCCCCCACTATAATTGTAGAGGCATCTGTTCTTTCCCTTAGTTTCTCCAGTGTTGGTCTCTTGTGATTGGAGGCACCTTTGTTAGGGGCATAAGTGTTTATGGTTGTTCTTTCTTTTCAAAAGATTATCTTTTTCACTGATATATAGTGTCCATCTTTGTGTCTCAAAATAGTTTTGCATTTAAAGTCTATTTTGTCCAATATTAATATAGCCACTCCTGCCCTTTTTTGATTATTGTTTGCCTGTAAGATTTTTTCCAGGCATTCACTTTCTTTTTTCTAAATTAAATCAAATTAATTAATTAGTTTATTTATTTATTTAATTTCTCTCCCCTTCCCCACCCCCTGCTCAAGTTGTCTGCTGTCTGTGTCCATTGGCTGTGGGTTCTTCTTTGTCAACTTATGTTCCCATCAGCAGCACTGGGAATCTGAGTCTCTCTTTGTTGTGTCATCTTGCTATTGAGCTCTCCATGTGTGTGGCACTACCCTAGGCAGCCTGCAATTTTTTTCATATGGGGCTCACCTTATGGGGTGCACTCCTTGTGTGTGGGGCTTCCCTACATGGGGGACACCCCTGTGTTGCATGGCACTCCTTCAGTGCATCAGCATTGTGCATGTGTGAGCTTATCACATGGGTCAGGAGGTCCTCTGTTTGAACCCTGGTCCTCCCATGTGGTAGGCAGTTGCTCTATCTGTTGAGCCAAATCCGCTTCCCCGGTCATTCACTTTCTTTTATTTTTTTGTCTTTATTTTTTAATGTTACATTAAAAAAATATGAGGTCCCCATATACCACCCACCCTCCTCACCCCACTCCTCCCCCCATAACAACCTCCTCCATCATCATGAGACATTCATTGAACTTGGTGAATACATCTCTGAACACTGCTGCACCTCACGGTCAATATTCCACACCATAGCCCACACTCTCCCAGAGTCCACCCAGTGGGCCATGGGAGGACATACAATGTCTGGTAACTGTCCCTGCAGCACCACTCAGGACAACTCCAACCCCTGAAAATGCCCCCATATCACATCTCTTCCTCCCACTTCCTACCCTCAGCAGCAACCATGGCCACTATCTCCACACCAATGCCACATTTTCTTCAATTACTAATCACAATAGCTCTTGTATAGAATATCAGTAACTCCACTCTAATCCATACTCTATTCCTCCATCCTGTGGACCTTAGACTGGTTGTGTCCACTCCACATCTATGTCAAGAGGGGACTTAGATTCCACATGGATGCTGGATGCAATTCTCCTGCTTTCAGTTGTAGGTACTCTTGGCTCCCTGGTGTAGTGGTTGACCTTCTTCACCTCCATGTTAGCTGAGTGGGGTAAGTCCAATAAATCAGAGTGTAGGAGCTGAAGTCTGTTGAGGTTCAGGGCCTGGCTATCACATGGTCAGTCCAGAGATTCAGGTCCCTTGGGGATACACTAAACCCCAGCACCAACTACACAGCCATTAAAAGTAACAGGAGAGGCTTGTGGACAAAGATCACATCTGAGTCCAGCTCCATCACACAGGAACACAAACTCCAAAGTAGGGCCAAGTGACATGGCATTGAACTCCATCTGCCATGACCATAGAACCTGTGGGTCTCTGTAGCCCTCAGAAGAACCAATACCTGGCATTGTATCTACTTTATCTGTCTCTGGGACTCTGCTGAGGTTGCAAAAGGGCAACCACTCTGATAACCTCCCGGTTATTTTTGGAGATTCATAGCCATATAAACTCATTTGTCCTTTCCACTTCCCATTTTTATTCAGGTCGAAAAGCATTTCTAACTTCTGGTATTATATGTAGACTGAGATATTCAACTGGTCCGAGTTGACCCTTTTATTCAAGGTCATTTTCTAGTTACATCATCAGCTGGTACTTGGTAGTAATTCCTCAGCAGCAGGGAGGCTCATCCCTGGGAGTCATGTCCCATGCTGGGGGAAAGGCAACACATTTACATGCTGAGTTTGACTTCCAGACTGGCCATATTTGAGCAACACAGAGGCTCTCAGGAGGTAACTCTTAGACACCCTGCAGCTCTAGGCCTTGTTCTTATTTCAGGTACACAGGCTCACAAGCATACTCATTAGTATCAAAGGCTCATTGTTGGACCTTTCTTCTTTTTTGGTCTTTGCTGTTGCACTTGGTGGGTTTTCTGTTCCTTTAGGACTGTCATAGAGCTCCCCTGGCTAGGAACTCAGTGCTCCCTCAGTTGTTGTTTTTAATTGTAACCACTATGAAAATATCCGAACATTTTTACGTACCCTGGATATATGCCCTGGAGAACTCCCTGCCAACAATGTGTGCCCTGTCAATAACATCCCACACCAGTATTCCTGCCCTGCCATTGTTGAACCTCTCTGTGATGCAAAACTTCTTCAAAAATGAGGCCCAATATATTGCCAGGTTCCATTAATAGTAAAATGGAATATAGTGATGAGTTTAAAGGTTAGATATAGAATACAGATTAATTTAGAAAAATTAAGGTAAAAATAAATTGGGGTATCAAAAAATTTAAAAATGCAAAAGCTTTCATTTTGATGTTTTGCCTTCCATCACTGCAATGTGTTGCCCTGTATGCAAATTGGCAAGGTAAATTCTTCCCTCTTTTCCTCAGTGTCTATGTCCTTTCTTTTTTTCTAATATTAAGCTTATCTTCCCAAGTTTTAGATCACAGTAATTCATATATACAATATACAGTATTCCCACATATCCAACATAAAACCCTTTTCCCTTCCACAGCAATAATCTTTTTACATATTCATACTATATTTACTGAAACTGATGTACAGATATTGAGACAATAGCTTTCAAACAAGGTAACATTTGTGTTTACATTGTGGTTTATATTTTAGACTATACAATTTTCTAAATTTTTAGTTATCTTACGTTTTACATTATGATTTACGTTTTAGCCTATCAGCTCCTATATATTTTTGATGTAATTTAATGTCTTATATCCATCCTTGCATAAACTTGTGGAACACTTCTATTGCCCACACAGTTACAATGATTCCATCTATTCAATACCTCTTTTCCCTTCCCCTGAGGGCCCACAGTGACAGTCAATCTTCATTGCTAGAAGGGGCATGTTCAGAGATACTTGCAACAGTGTTGAGGGTTTAACATGCTCAACTGCCCTAATGCATTGGGAGCCACCAATTCTCTCGAGCAATACAATTCCCTCTATTTGAGAACATCAGTCCTCCCTAGGATGTGGGTATACCTTACTCTCATTATATAGTTCTCTATCCAATGATATAACCCACTATGGCAAAATGAGCACACACACACTCCCAGAAGCCTGTCCTGCATCAGATTATCCCCTTTAAGCATCTTATTATATTATATATTATATTATATTTTTGAAAAAGTTTTTATATATTTATATTTTTATTATATTTTTGAAAAAGTTTTCTCAGCATTATACTTTCAATCAAATACCTGGCAATATCCTAAGTTCATATGTTCCCCCACCCTTCCCCCAATTTCTTGGGCAATATTACCCAACCTCCCATTCCTAGCTCCCTCAAGCCTGCAAAGCCCCACCCAAAGGTAACTCTATGCCCCCATTTTATCCCTTCCTTGTACAAATACTTAGCTTATCTTAGATTCCATACATATAGGTGTCAGCTTGCATCCTTCCTCTACCCCCCAATTTCCTTTAAGCCGATCATCCAGTCTCTAGCTCCCTGAGACAGCTTGGTTGACTTATTTCATATCATTGAGGTCATATAATATTTGTCCTTCAATGCCTGGGTTGCTTCACTAAACATAAGGTTCTCAAGATTCATCCAAGTTATCACGTGTGTTTGTAGTGTATTCTTTCTTAAAGCTGAGTAGTATTCCATTGTAAGTATATACCACATTTTATTTATCCATTCATCTGTTGATGGGCACTTGGGTTGATTCCAACTATTGGCAATAGTGAACAATGCTGCTATGAACATTGGTGTGTATATATCTGTTTGTGTCCTTGTTTTCAGTTCTACTGGGTATATACCCAGCAGTGGAATTGCTGGGTCATATGGCAAATCTACATCTAGTTTTTTAAGAAACTGCCAAACTGTCGTCCAGAATGGCTGCATCCTTCTGCATTCCCACCAGCAGTGGATGAGTGTTCCCATTCCTCCATATCCTCTCCGGCATTTGTAGTCTTCTGTTTTTTTTCATAGTTGCCAATCTTATGGGAGTAAGATGGTATCTCACTGTAGTTTTGATTTGCATTTCCCTGATAGCTAGAGATTTGGAGCATATTTTCATGTGCTTTTTAGCCATTTGTATTTCTTCTTTGGAGAAGTGACTGTTTAAATCTTTTTCCCATTTTTTAAGTGGGTTGTCTGTCTTTTTATTTTTGATATTTAGGAGTTCTTTATATATGCAGGTTATAAGTCTCCTATCAGATATATGGTTACCAAATATTTTCTTCCATTGTGTAGGCAAACTTTTCTCCTTTGAGGTGCAGAAGGCTTTAATTTTGAGGAAGTCCCATTTATCTATTTGTTCTTTTGCTGCTTGTGATTTGCTGTGAAGTTCATGAAGCCATTTCCTATTATAAGGTCCTGTAGATGCTTCCCTACACTGCTTTCCAAAGTCTTTATGGTCTTGGCTCTTATATTTAGGTCTTTGATCTATCTTGAATTGATTTTTGCATAAGGTGTGAGATGGTAATCCTCTTTCATTCTTTTACATATGGATATCCAGTTCTCCAGGCACCATTTGTTGAACAGGCCATTCTCTCCCAGTTGAGAGGGTTTGGTGGCTTTAATGAATATTATATGACTATATATATGGGGATCTATATCAGAACTCTCAATTCAGTTCCATTGGTCTCTAGTGCCAATACTATGCTGTTTTCACTATTTAAGGTTCTAGTATGTTTTGAAGTCAGGTAGTGTGATTCCTTCAATTTCGTTTTTCCTTTTCAATATGTCTTTGGCTATTTGGGGCTTCTTTTCTTTCCAAATAAATTCCATAGCTAGTTTTTCTAGTTCCTTAAAGAATGCTGTGTTGACTTTTATTGGGATTGCATAGAATGTGTAAATCAGTTTTGGTAGGATAGACATCTTAATAATATTTAGTCTTCCTCTCCATGAACAAGGAATATTCTTCCATTTATTTAGGTCTTCTTTGATTTCCTTGAACAGTGTTGTGTAGTTCTCTGTGTGTAAATTTTTTACATCTTTAGTTAAATTTATTCCTAGGTATTTGATTTTTTTATTTACTACTGTTAATGGTATTTGTTTCTTGATTTCCTCCTGAGCGTGCTCATTATTGGTGTACAGAAATGCTACTGAATTTTGCACATTGATCTTATAACCTGCAACTTTACTAAACTCATTTATGAGTTCTAGAAGCTTTGTTGTAGATCTCTCAGGGTTTTCTATGTATAGGATTATGTCATCTGCAAATAATGAAATTTTGACTTCTTCCTTTCCAATTTGAATGCCTTTTACATCTGGTTCTTGCCTCAGTGCTCAAGCAAGTACGTCTAAGACAATGTTAAATAGAAGAGGTGAGAGTGGGCATCGTTGTCCTGTTCCTGATCTTAGAGGGAAGGATTTTAGGATTTCACCATTGTAAATGATGTTGACTGTGGGTTTTTTATATATACTCTTTATCATTTTCAGAAAATTTCCTTGTATTCCAATCTTTTGGAGTGTTTTTATCAAGAAAGGGTGCTGTATTTTGTCAAATGCTTTTTCTGCATCTATAGATACAAACGTGATTTTTTCCCTTCAATCTATTTATATGGTGTATTACATTGATTGATTTTCTTATGTTGAACCATCCTTGCATACCCGGAATGAATCCCACTTGGTCATGATGTATAATTCATTTAATGTGTTGTTGAATACGGTTAGCAAGTATTTTGTTGAGGATTTTTGCATCTGGTTTTATTAGAGAAATGGATCTGTAATTTTCCTTTCTTGTGGTGTCTTTGTTTGGCTTTGGTACTAGGGTAATGTTGGCATCATAGAATGAGTTAGGAAAAGTTTCTTCTGTTTTGATTATTTGGAAGAGTTTCAGCAAGATTTGCGTTAGTTCTTTCCAGAATGTTTTGTAGAACTCACCTGTGAAGGTGTCTGGCCCTGGGCTCTTCTTAGTTGGGAGGTTTTTAATGACTGATTCTATATCTTTACTTGTGATTGGTTTGTTGAGACTGTCAATTTCTTCTTTCATCAATATAGGCTGCTATGTGTTTCTAGGAATTTGTCCATTTCTTCTGAATTGTCATTTTTGTTGGAATATAGTTTTTCAAAGTATCCTCTTATGATAGTCTTTATTTCTGTGGGTTCAGTGGTGATGTCTCCTTTTTCATTTCTTATTTTGTGTATTTGCATCTTCTCTCTAGCTAAGGGTTTGTCAATTTTATTGATCTTCCCAAAGAACCAGCTCTTGGTTGTGTTTATCTTTTCAAGTGCTTTCTTATTTTCTATTTCATTTAGTTCTGCTCTTATCTTTGTTCTTTCTTTCTTTCTTCTTCCTGTGGGATTACTTGGTTGTTTTTTTTTTACTAATTCCTCCAAATGTGCAGTTAGTTCTTCAATTTTTGCTCTTTCTTCTTTTCTGATGTATGAATTTATGGCTATAAATTTCCCATGCAGTACTGCTTTTGCTGCATCCCTTAAGTTTTGGTATGTTGTGTTATAATTTTCATTAGTTTTAAGGTAGTTATTGATATCTTTTGAGATTTCCTCTTTGACCCACTGTTTTTCTAAGAGTGTGATGTTTAATTTCCATATCGTGGTGTGAAATATGGACCTTTAGCCCTTGCAGATTTCCAGCTTCACTCCACTGTGGTCAGAGATATTATTTTGTATGATTTTGATCTTTCTGAATTCATTAAGACTTTCTTTGTTGCCTAGCATATGGTCTATCTTGGAGAATGATCCATGTGCACTTGAGAAAAATGTATATCCTGCTGTATTTGGGTGTAATGATCTGTATATATCTATTAGGTCTAGCTCCTCTAATACACTGTTCAAAGTTTTTGTTTCTTTATTGATTCTCTTTTGAGATGTTCTGTCCAAAGTTGATAGTGGTGTATTCAAATCTCCCACTATAATTGTAGAGGCATCTATTCTTTCACTTTGTTTTTCCAGTGTTTGCCTCATGTATTTGGAGGTGCCCCTTTTAGGAGCATAAATATATATGATTGTTCATTCTTCTTGAAAGATTATCCCTTTCACTAATATGTAGTATCTATCTTTGTCTCTCACAATTGTTTTGCATTTAAAGTCTATTTTGTCTGATATTAATATAACTTCTCCTGCCTTTTTTTGGTTATTGTTTGCTTGAAAGATTGTTTTCCAGCTGTTCACTTTCAACCTCCTTGAATCCCTGGGTTTAAGATGTGTTTCTTGTAGACAGCATCTAGATGGGTCATATTTCCTTATCCAATCTTCCAATCTGAATCTTTTGACAGGTGAATTTAGTCCGTTGCCATTCAGTGTTATTACTTTCAAGGAATTATTGATGTTAGCCATATTTTGTTTGGACTTGTGTTTGTCATATTTTGTTTGTTTTTTTCCTTCTCTTTTTTTCTTTTTTGTTGCTCTTACACTCTCCTCCAACTCTGCCTCTCCTGTTTTTTCCTTTCTTCATGCAGAACTCCCTTTAGTATTTCTTGAAGGGCAGGGTTCTTGTTGGCATACTCTTTTAATTTCTGTTTACCTGTGAATATTTTGAACTCTATCATTTTTGAATGCTAGCTTAGCTGGGTAGAGTATTCTTGGTTGGAAATTTTTTTCTTTTAGTACCTTGACTATCATACCACTGCCTTCTTTCCTCCATGGTTTCAGACGAGAAATCAGCACTTAATCTTATGGAGCCTCCCTTGTATGTGATGGTTCTCTTTTCTCTTGCTGCTCTTAAAATTTTCTCTTTGCGTAGCACATTGGATAATTTGACAAGTATATGTCTTGGGGTAGGCCTGTTGGGTTTTATGGTGTTTGGGATGCATTGTGCTTCCTGGACATGTACATCCATTTCCCTCAGTAGATTTGGAAAGTTTTCAGCCATTATTTCCTGCAACACCCCTTCTGTCTCCTTTCCCTTCTCTTCTCCTTCTGGGATGCCTACAATATGTATGTTTGTGTATTTTGCATTGTCATTCAGGTCCCTAAGTCCCAGCTGGATTTTTTTTTGTCTTTTTATCAATCAGTTCTACTGTCTGTTTGATTTCAGATGTTCTGTCTTCCACATCACTAATTCTCTCCTCTGCCTCTTCTAATCTGCTGCTATTTTGCTGAGAGTGTATTTTTGATTTCTTGAACTGTGGTGTTCATCACCATCATATCTGTTATCTTTGTGCATATGTCTGCAATTTCCTTTCCAAGTGTTTTCTTCATATTGTTAATCTCTTCCTTTACTTCATTAAGTTGGTCTCTAATATATGTTTTGAGATCTTTAATTACTTGTCTGATGTTCTGCTCCTCTTCCTGATTTTTAGTTTGTTCATTAGATTTGGCCATGTTTTCCTGATTATTGGTTTGGTTTGTAGCTTTTTGTTGCTGTCTGGTCATCATTTTATCTTGACAGGTTTAATCAGTTCCTTAGCTTCTTTGTCTAGTCTTGTGAATTAATTAGTTGTTGTTCGTGCATAAGTGTTATGTCTTCTCTTTGTCACTTTATTCTTCTTACTCTATTTTCTTGTTTCTGGCTAAGTTCACTTTGAAGGAAATTATTAGGGCCAGGGAAAGCAAAATGAGTAAGAAAAGAAAATTTATAAAGCAACAATGTGAAATCTAGGAGAATGGATATTAGACTCATGTAAGTTGTGTAGAGTTATACCAGTAAGTAGAGTACCTATAATGAGACAGTCAACTGAATATGAGTAGGAATATAGTAAGAAATAAAAGGCCAGTGCTTTCATGAGAGAGGGAAAGAGAAAAGAAAGACAATAATATCAAGAGTGGATAAAACACAGAAAACAGAACAAAGGTATTAGAAATAAAAAGTCAGACAATTTGGGGGCCAAAGGAAGGGAGGTGGAATGTAAGAGAAACAGTAGATGATGGAGGATAGAAAGATGTAGGGGAAAGGGCATAGTGTAGGTGGCCAAAATCAGTACACACAGAAAAGAGGAAATGGAGGATGAGGAAATACAGCAAATGTGAAATGCTACCTGCAGCACCTATTATATAAAGAAAATAAAATAAAAAAAGAAGAAAAAGAGAGAAAAGAAAAAAAGAGAAGAGAAAAAGGGATCAAAGAAAGGGGGCAGGGGGAACAAGCAAGAAAAAGAAAAAGAGAAAAATGCTAAATAAATGAAAAAGGACCTCGGGGGATAAAACAGGAGAGAAGACCAGGAGACAATGCAATATTAGCAACCATGACAAAATAAAAAAAAAAAGAACCAATGTTTCAAGCTAGTAATCCTCTTTGCAGTTAAATAAAATGCTTAGGGATTTGACCTTCCCTTCCTCACTTCTCTCTTTCACAGGTCAGCAGGAAAGCTGCCTGAGAGGTTCGGTAGGAGATTCAAGTGGGTCCTTGTTGAGCCAACTCAACACAGAAGACTATGACTCTTTATTTCCAGCATGAGAGCACCAACACCTCACCAGAAACCCCAAATATGCTATTAGAAGCTTGGATAGCACGTCCTACAGTCCCTCCCCTTAGATGTGCTAGGGGTGGTCTAATTGATTTTCTGACTCCATCTTCTCCCAGACCAAGTTTCCTATCCCAGGACGTTTGGCCAAATTGGGCTTCCTCAGCAGATTTGCCTCTCCTTTCTTCCCAGACTCTCCCCAAGTCGGCTGGTACACTCCTCCAAGCTCAAGAAGGAAAAACAACAACAAATAACATGGAGGTCCAGGATAATCAAGGACCTCAGGGCACAGTGGATTCAGGAATGGGAAGTCTGTGATATTGCAGACTCAAGATGTGTGAGTCTCTGGATCATGGGCTATCAGGGTTTATTGGATACAGACCTGGGAACCATGCATCCAGTAAACATAGGGTTTGGGAACACCACAGCACAACAAAGTTTTCCGGGATTGCTGCGGCCAGGCCACCAGTCCTAGAGGGTGGGGTCCTGCCCACAACTTCTGACCTCCATGTCACAAATCCAAAATTCCACCTCTCACAAGAATCTCTTCTGTCACTGTCTCACCAAATCAACATCCAGACACCTCCTGCCCTGCAAGCCCCCGAAACAGCCCACTCAGGGTTTGGGAACACCGCAGCACAACAAACATTTCAGGGATGGCTGTGGTGGGCCACCAGCCCTAGGGGGAGGGTTTCCACCTACAACTTCTGACCTCCATGTCAGAAACCCAAAATTCCACCTCTTGCAAGAATCTCTTCTGTCACTGTCTCACCAAATCAACATCCAGACACCTCCTGCCCTGCAAGCCCCCGAAACAGCCCACTCGGGGTTTGGGAACACCACAGCACAACAAAGATTTCAGGGATTGCTGCAGCTGGGCTGCCAGCCCTAAGGGGAAGGGTCCCACCCACAACTTCTGACCTTTGTGTAAGAGACCCAAAATTCTACCTCATGCAAGAATCTCTTCTGTCACTGTCTCACCAAATCGATGTCCAGATACTTCCTGCCCTACAAGCCTCCAAAACAGCCTGATCCAGGAGGACTCCGACCCTACTAGGCCATTTCTTTGCAGGAGAGATTATGAGGTGCACTCACTCAAATGCCATCTTGCCCCACCTCCTTGAGTGCTTTTTCAACTACTATTACTAATGGTAATACTATTATTACTATACCTTTACTTCATTTTGTCTCCATTCTTGTTAGGGAATCTAAGAAAAGATGGTTATGCCTAATAAAGTTATCTTATTCTACATATTCCAATTTCATCAGAATACTTATTAGTACTTACTTTTCTTCACTATTGGTCACTTTACAAATATTATCACCAATGAGGACTCAGCTTTAATGAGACCTGAAGTTGGAATGGGCTTTCCTCAGGTAAAACAGGATATATCATTAGAATGTTGGCATAGGATGGTCTAATTTAGAAAAACCAAAATAACTATATATAAATAACAGAGGGATTGAAGGATTTATCTGGAGAGTGTCTTTAGGGGCAAAGTTTTTATATTGCTTTTTTGTTTTTGTTTTAAATTTAAGAATAATCTCGCCATTTTTCTGCTCACTCCACATTTACCACTTCTTTTACTTTCATACATATTTCCTAGCATGTGGAATCTATTGCTTTCTCTGTCCAAGTCCATTCAGGGTAGCTTCTTTCATATGTTTGTTCTAACAGTTGGATAATGTGTTTTCCTTCTTTTGGCATTTTTGCCATTTCTCTCTTAATTTGAAATTTAAATGGAAGAACATATTTTTCACCAAGTTAAAATATTTAATAATGTATATTTTTATTATAACTATAAGTTCTAGAGTTTTATTTATTACCAGAGGGCACTTTACACATTTTATAAATTATTTCTACACAAAATGATTCATGTACTTCTTTCTAAATTCCTATATGTATTCTTTCATCACATTTTCTTCACTGAAAGGATGGATTTTATGATTCCTGAAGGAGGAAAGGGTTTCTATCTGAGACAGCAGGTAGGAAACAGAACATCAGGTCACAGGCATTTAGATGAGGGAGGACTGAAATCAAAAACAGCAGGTGTATTTCTCCTAAACTGGCGTTTATGAATGGAGAGAGTAGAGTATCTAAATATTTCTGGTAAAATAAAATATACATGTCCTGAATGATATTGCAGGAACAGATGCAGGACATTATATATCCTGCCATAACCCACTGAGTGGACTGGGGGAGAGTGTAAACTACAATGTAAACTAATATCCATGTGGTGCAGCAGTGCTCCAAAATGTACTCATCAAGTGCAATGAATGTGCCACAATGATGAAAGAGGTTGTTGATGTGGGAGGCATGGGGTGAGGTGGGGTGGGGGGGCACATGGGAACCTCTTATATTTTAATGTGACTTTTTGTGTGTGATTTATGTATCTTTTTTAAAAAAGACAATTGAATTTTTAAAAAGACTCAGTTTCTTCAGATAAGACCTCAATTATTTGAGTAAAATACATTAAAATAAAATAATAAATAAAATATACATTAGTGAATAGTTGAACTCAGTTAAATACAGGTTCCTAAAAGTAATACCATCTATTGGTGACATCCTTTAGGACTGAAGATTCTGTCACCATGGTATCTTGTGTTTATTGGAATCCTAGGTTGTCGTGGATTTTTCTTGTAGGACTCTCTCAATGTTTCTGGCCACTCAGCATTTCCTCATTTCATTAATTACTGCAGATTACCATGGACATTTCTCTAGAGTGGGGAGTCATTCCCCTCTGTTATGGCAAGGTATTGTCTGAGTACTTTTCCATTTATATAGGTTCTTTTTATAATTTTCATCTCATTTCCTACATCAGTATGTAATTCAATTTGGAATACCAATTACAAAGTATACTTTTCTAGATAAATATTGTGATCATTAGAGAACTAACCCTCTCTGACAGTCAACAAATAATCTTATTTGTTCCATTAAACAAAATGGAGTGGTTATTAATATTTCCAGCTATTCTTAATGGTGCTAAAAATCATCCCATATATCATTAATTGCCTTAAAATTCACTTTATGATTGACAAAAATAACTGATGAGTCAGTAATGTTGGTGAATTTGGAAGATTGCTGTATTGGAGAAATTAAATTTTGACAAAATATTTTCAGCAATTTGCTTGTAGACAATGTATTGTGTTCAGCAGTTATAGAAGTAACCTTCTAGAGAAGATGACTATGCAGACACAGTACTGTTTCTATAAAGACAAATTATTATAAGAAATACCTCATTTATTGTTTCTTTCAAAGATTTATTTATTTATTTATTTCTCTCTCCCCCCACCCTGCCCCAGTTGTCTGTTCTCTGTGTCTATCTGCTGTGTGCTCTTTGTCAGCTTCTGTTGTTGTCAGTGGCACGGGAATCTGTGTTTCTTTTTTTTGTTGTGTCATCTTGTTGTGTCAGCTCTCCGTGTGTGCTGCACCATTCCTGGGCAGGCTGCATTTTCTTTTGCACTGGGTGGCTTTCCTTATGGGACGCACTCCTTGTGGGTGGGTTCCCCTATGCGAGGACACCCCTGCATGGCACAGCATTCCTTGTGCACATCAGCACTGCACATGGGCCTACTCCACACAGGTCAAGGAGGCCCGGGGTTTGAACCGCGGACCTCCCATGTGGTAGATGGATGCCCTATCCACTGGGCCAATTCTTAATCAAATCAGTCAGCAAAAAATCAAGAGCAAACTGATATAAATCTAGCAATGTGTATTTCTCTGTTTTCACTGAGCTACATGTCTCACATAGTTCCTTAACATGTTCTGGCATAAGGAACCTTGCATATGGTTGAATTCAATTCCATTTAATCATAGCTCAAAGTGATTTTCAACATGTGTCAGTTTTCCCTAGTAATTTTATCCAGAAAAAGAAGAATGCATATGTAACTTTCTAAGATGCATAGATCAATGCAAGAAGACCAAGCTCTAGCCCTGTTCTACCTTTTTAGTACCTGGATGTGGAGATAATTACTGATCTGCTTGTGCACTTGTTTCTTTACATGAGAATAAAGGAAAGGATGAGATCGCTGTTTTTAAATGTCCTTTTTGAAAAACAGAGATCAAGGACAACTGAAACTCAATATATAAAACTGATAATGTCAGATAATGTGATTGGAGGCAAGCCCAAGCCCTGGACCCCCAGTCTCCAAAACAACCTTTATGTTGGCAGCTCTCTAGAGAATGTTCTCTGATGTTCAATGGACTTTCTCCCTGTCACCGTATTTTGTCATATTCCAAAGTATGCATTCATGTCAGCATCGTGACTGCAAATAAAATGAAGCAGATAATATTTACTCATCATATTTTATATCTAAAATCCCCCTACCTTGCTTGGTCTAATATTAGAAGATGCATACTTAAGTTGGCAAAAATCCTTTAGATATCATATATATATAATATATATATTATATATATATATATATATTTTTTTTTTTTTTCCTCTATGTCCTGACCTGGTTCTAGTTCATTCTCATTATTTCTTTAGGTTCCTAAAGTATTTTCACCCAAAGCCTAAGTTGGGTAAACTTGCATTTTTGATAATGAAATAAGTATCTTTTTTTAAAAAAAAATAGAAAGGTATGTGACACATTCAGAAGAGTATTTCTAATAAAACAATATATTTTTATATGCAAAGGAATTCATTTAACTTATCCTCACTATTTCTTGATATATATTTGTGTTCCATCAATTTCATTTAATTAGTGCACACAATCACCTGGTCCCAAAATTTCCCTTATTGGTAAAGTGGATGTCATGATAAATGACAGAGACATCAAGTGAATTTTCATTTGGAGAATTATACAGACTTTACAATCTTAGGAAAAGATTTCTTTTCATTAAAGAAATGATGATATCAACAAGAGGAAAGAGAGAGGAGCAGAGACCTAAGGAAACTGTGGAAACTAGAAATGTGAGATTTGTAAATACCTGTGTCCTCCAACCCAAACTGTGTGTTAGAATCTCCAGTTACTTAGAGAATTTGATTTAATAGGGAACTTAATGAAAGAGCTGATTAGAGTTCCCAATTCATGGCTCAGATGGGCATAAACTATGGAAAAACACAGCAAATATCACAACATATTTTAAAAAGAATCTTTATTTTCCACTGGCTTGATAATGAATTTTGATACACAGTATATCTCTGCTTTTAAAATGCCCTATCAGCAAGGTGGAATTGTGTTCAACACCAAATGGAAGAAGAGACAGCCAGAAAAGACCCTACTGGGGAAAACAGTCAAGGGTAAGTTTCTTTGAACACTTGCATTTTTATAATCTTGACCACTTGTTCAACTACACAAGAATGCCCAGGAACTATGGCCAGTTCCAAGGGGTTTTTTGGTACTGTATCGATCTTGATGTCATCACAGTGAAAGAAGCACAGTTTTGGTTAATAGCTAGAGACTCTACAATCCTGATTGTAAACATCTGTTGCTGTTGACTTGTGTAAAGCACTTGGAAATTGTTTCCTCTTTTTAAAAAACTTTTATTAAAATATGTACAAGAAACAAATTCTTGATAAAGTTTTACAAACTTTTATACCCTGATTAGGGAACACACATTACAAGCACCTCCCAAGTTATACTCTGCTCACTTCAGACTTTATAACTGTAGAGTAACCCTTCCTACAATCCATGTGAGCACAGATACATTATGTTGTCTAATTAATTTGCAGAATATATGCCCACTTACTATTGGCTATAATTGAATCACATGATGTCTGTGCAACCTATTCCAGTTATTTGGGGATTTGTAGATCATACATTCACATTGCTGGATAATATTATTTATCTCTTATTTATTAATTCTACTGTTAACCAGCATATGTGGATAGTATAGATTTTAGCTATTATAAATAGTGCTGCTATGAATGTTCTTGTCCATATGTTTGGAGACCATATGGAAGAATTTCTGTTGGAAGTGACCCAGGAATCACAAGACATGATTATTTTTAATTTTAGTATAAATTTCCAAAACATTGCAGAGAGACTGTTCCAATGTACACACTATGAACATATATGAAAGGTCCAATATTAAGTCAAATTCTATGTTACAGAATTTCATGTTTTTCTGTTGCTCAAGTAAACAAAAATATGGAAGAGTTTTAAAGGAAAATGGTCTCTCAACGTTGTCATATATTATCTCAAAATAATTATAAAAGCAGTTGCTCATAGAATAGCCATGAAACAAACACTCTCTCTCAATGTCTATTACTGAAATTTAGAATGGGTTCCTTCCTTCAAGGTTTCAGTGCATTTATTGTGGAGGACTCTCACTGTGATCTTCCATCCATGGGAAGTGGAAACCATCTTTAGTATTGTTGCTGCACACCATCACTATTTTAGTCATCTCTGCAAAATGAGGTTTATTGAACAGCAGAGTCGAAGTCAATGAAATAGCCGCCAGTATAGGATTCACTGATTAGGAACTGCATATCTCCTCTTCCTTTAGCATTTCTTCAAAGGCTGTGGGTGAGTGGGGGCTGGGGCCAGACACACACTGAAAAACTAACAGTTTAGTCACCTCCCCATCCTATTCATACTATTACCAATTATGAAAATTTAATAACGCTTAAAGAAAAATCATGTATACTTGTGCTATAGTATATTTATCATTGTGAATCTGTGATCATCCCTGTCACTTAGGCTTGTAACCTCACATGAAAATGGGAACCAGGTTTTTTTTTGTTTTTGTTTTACCCCTGGTATGCTTCAATACTTACCACTGCAGTTACACACAGACAAAATGCCCCAAAAGAAAAAAGAGGGTGTAATAGAAACTCTGAAAACGTCCTTTATGACTTGGGTGAGATATGGAGCTTTCTGAACTTGAAATATAAAAGTGTGTGAATGATGCAAAAATCTCTCTGAAACCTGTTCTACTGCGGCCAACACAGAAAATGATGAGTCTCTTATCTACTACTCAGTGGTCCTCCTTATTACAGTACCTACTGCCCATTCGCAGGTTTATGAACATATTAGTGATACCTATAGCAAAGAGAGGGAATTGTCCAGATTCCAGTTTTTGCCAGGTGGTTGAAGTTTTCTTGGTGATAAACTATACTCTTTAGAAGATTAATAGCAATTCTAGATTAAAAAATTCAAATTTATCACCTAGTTAATTTTATTTATTTTTTATTGCCCTATTTTAAACCATTTACCTTTTTTACACTTTTTTACTAAAGCTAATAGATCACAAAGAATGCTACATTAAAAAACATAAAGAAAACATAAAAAATGTAAGAGGTTCCCATATACCCCTCTCCCCACACACCACGCCATCATTTTTGTGAATTGTATTTGTTTGAAGATACTTACATCACAAAAAAAGTTATGTTAAAAAATATAAAAGTTTCCTACATACTCCCCCAACCCCCACCTCACTCCTCCCACACCAACAACCTCCCCCATCATTATGGCTCACTCATTGCACTCAGTGAACACATTTTGGGGCACTGCTGCACCATGTAGATAATAGTTTTCCCTGTAGTTCACACTCTCCCCCAGTACATTCAGTAGGTTAAGGAAGGATATATAAAGTCCATAATCTGACCCTGCGATATCATTTAGGGCAACTACAAGTCCCAAAAATGCCTCCACATCACATCTCTTCTTCCCTCTCCCTGCCCTCAGCAACTACTGTGGTCACTTCCTCCTCCTCAATGCTACAATTTCTTCTATTACTCGTCACAATAGTTTTATAGTAGAGTATCAGTAAGTCCACTCTAATCCATATTTTATTCCTCCATTCTGTGGACCCTGGGATGGTGATGTCCACTCCACCTCTAGATCAAGAGGGGGCTTAGATTCCACATGGATGTTGGATGCAATTCTCCTGCTTGCAACTGTAGGCACTCTTGGCTCCCTGGTGTCATGGTTGACCATCTTCACCTCCCTGTTAACTGGCCTGAGTAAGTCCAATGAACAAGAGAGTAGGAATAGCAACTCTGTCGAGGTTCAGGGCCCAGCTGGCACATGGAGAGTCCAGAGATTCAAGTCACCTGAGTATGCGCCATCCCTAGCACCAACCACAGGTTCAGTTAAAGTGACAAGAGGCATGTGTAGGAAGGTCACATCTGAGTCCAGCTCCATCACACTCAAGAGCACAAATTTCAAAGTAGGGCCCTCTGACATGGCACAGAACTCCATTTCCATCTGCCATGACCATATACCCTGTGGATCTCCATAGCCTTCAGGAGGACCAGTACCTAGGGTTGTATCTACTTTGGCTTTCTCTGGGGTCCTGCTGAGGTGTGTGTAAGCATGACCCCTCTGATGACCTCCCGACTCTTTTTGGAAGACTCTTAGTCAAATAAACTCATTTGTTTTTGCCATTTTCCCCTTTTATTCAAGGTCAAAAAGCAGGTTTTAACACTCAATCCAATATGTAGGCTGAGATATTCTGCTGGTCTGAGTTGACCCTTTTATTCAAGGTCTCTTTCTAGTTGCATCACCAGTTAGTGTTTGGTAGTAGTCCCTCAGCACTGGGGAGGCTCATTCCCAGGAGTCATGTCCCATACTGAGGGGAATATAATGCATTTACATGCTGAGTTTGGCTTAGGAGTGGCCACATTTGAGCAACATGGAGGCTCTCAGGAGGTAACTCTTCGGTACCCTGAAGCTATAGGCCTAGTTTATATTTCAGGCACACAGGCACATATGCATAGTCATCAGTATCAAGGGCTCATTATTGGACCATCCTTCCTTATTGGTCTTTGCCATTGTATTTGGGGGATTATTGTTGTTCCATTGGGGAATGTGACAGAGCTCCTCTGGGTAGGAACTTAGCACTCCCTCAGTTGATGTTTGTAACTGTAACTACTATAAACATACACAACATATATCAGAACATTTTTATGTCCCCTATATACATGCCCTGGAGAACTCCCCACCTCAGGTGCCCCCCATCAATAACACCCCACACCAGTGTTCCTCCTCTGCCATAGTTGAACCTCTCTGTTGTCCAAAACTTCTTCAACAATGAAACCTAATATATTGCCAAATTCAGTTAATAGGAAATTGAAATAGAGTGATGGGTTTAAAGTTTAGAAACAGATATATAATAATTTAGAAATAATAAAATAAAGTAAAAATAAATTGGTGTATTAATAAAGTAAAAAATATTATAAAGCTTTCTTTCAAATATTTTACCTTTCATCACTGTAAAGGGTGTTGCCCTGTATGTACAGCAGCAAGACAAATTCTTTCATTTCTTTCTCAATGTCTACATCCTTTCTTTTTTAAAAAATTTTTCTAATTTTTAATTTTGTCTTCAAAAAAGTTTTAGATCACAGTAATTCACATACACAATATAGGGGACTCCCAGATATCCAACATCAAACCCTTTTCCCCTTTCCCCAGCAATGATCTTTTTACATGTTCATGTTATATTTGCTGAAGCTGATGTACAGATTTTGAAACATAGCTATCAAACATGGTTCCATTTTTTGTTTACATTATGGTTTATATTTTACACTGTACAAATTTCTAAATTTTTTAGCTTCCTTATGTTTTACATATGGTTTACATTTTAGCTTATAGACTTTTACACTTTTGGTGTAAGTTAACATGTCCTGTATTCATCATTGCATGATCTTGTGGAGCACTTCCATTGTCCCCCAGTTGCTCTGCTTCCATCTATTCTGTACCTCTCTCCCTCTCCCCTCAGGACCCACAGTGTTAATCAATCTTCACTACTTGAGGGTCCAGATTTACAGATACTGCAACAATGCTGAGGGCTTGACTTACTAGATTGCCCTACTTAATTGGGAGCCACCGATTATCTGGAGAGACACAATTCCCTCTATTTGGGAACATCAGGTCTCTCCAGGATGTGGGTACACCTTCATACTCATTATATGGGTCTCCACCCAATGATATAAACACTATGACAAAATGAGCACTCACACACTCCCTGGAAGCTTGCCCTTGTACCAGATGCCCCCTCTTAAGCACCTTAAACACATAATCCTTCCTTATTATATTTTCTAAAGAGTTTTCTCAACATTATAACTTCAAACATATCTCTGACATTCTCCCATATTCAACTGTTTCCCCCAGCCCTCCCCCCAATTCCTTGGGCCATCTGACCCATCCTCCCAACCCTAGCCCCCATCAAGTCCACAAAGCCCCACCCAAGGTAACTCTATGCTCCCATCTTATCCCTTCCCTGTACAAATACTTACAGCTTATCATAGACTTCACCCATGTAGGCATCAGCTCGCACCATTTCTCTCCTCCCTAAATTCCTTTAAGCCTCTCTTCCAGTCTCTAGCTCTCTGAGACAGCTCTGTTTCCTGGTTTCATATCAGAGAGGTCATGTAGTATTTGTCCTTCAATGTGTTGCTTGTTTCACTTAAAATAAGGTCCTCAAGATTCATCCATGTTATCACATGTGCTTGTTCTGTATTCCTTCTTACCTGAGTAGCATTCCATTGTATGCATATTTCACATTTTATTTATCCATTCATCTGCTGATGGGCATTTGGGTTGATTCTAACTTTTGACAATAATGAATACTGCTGCTCTGAACATTGGTGTGCATATATTGGTTTGTGTCCTTATCTTCAGTTCTTCTGGGTATATACCCAGCAGTGGAATTACTGGGTCATATGGCAAATCTATAGCTAACTTTTTGAGAAACCACCAAACTGTCATCCAGAATGGCTGGTTCCTTCTGCATTCCCATCCACAGTGGATGAGTGTTCCCATTCCTACAAATCCTCTCTAGCACTTGTGCTCTTCTGTATTTTTGACAGCTGCCCATCTTATGGGAGTAAGATGGTATCTCATTGTAGTTTTGATTTGCGTTTTCTTAATAGCTAGTGATTTTGTGCTTTTTAGCCATTTGCATTTCTTTTTTGGAGAAGCGTCTGTTTAAATCTTTTTCCCATTTTTTAAATGGGTTGATTGTCTTTTTATTTTTGAGATATAGGATTTCTTTATATATGCAGGATATGTCTCCTATCAGATATATGGTTACCAAATATTTTCTTCCATTGGGTAGGCTCTCTTTTCACATTCTTGACAAACTCCTTTAGGGTGCAAAAGGCTTTAATTTTGAGGAAGTTCCATTTATCTATTTGTTCTTTTGCTGCTCGTACTTTGGGTGTGAAGTTCATGAAGCAATTTCCTATTACAAGGAAAATAATGTAGGGAATTATTTTCCAGGTCTTTATGGTCTTGGCTCTTACATTTAGGTCCTTGATCCACCTTGAGTTGACTTTTTTATAAAGTGTGAGATGGTAATCCTTTTTCCTTCTTATGCATATGGATATCTAATTCTCTAGGCACATTTGTTGAAGAGGCCGTTCTCTCCCAGTTGAGTGGGCTTGGTGGCCTTGTCGAATATCAGATGACTGTATATATGAGGAGTTATTTCAGAACCCTCAATTCGGTTCCATAGGTCACTGTGTCTATCCTTGTGCCAATACCATGTTGGTTTCACTGTAGCTTTATAGTATGTTTTGAAATCAGGTAGTGTGACTGCTACAATTTCATTTTTCTTTTTCAATAAGTCTTTGGCTATTATTCAGGGTCTTTTTCCTTTCCAAATAAATTTCATAGTAGTTTTTCTAGTACATTAAAAAAATGCTGTGTTGATTTTTATTGGGATTGCATTGAATCTGTAGATAAGTTTTGGTAGGATAGACATCTTAATAATATCTAGTCTTCCTATCCATGAACAGGGAATATTCTTCCATTTATTTAGGTCTTCTTTGATTTCCTTGAACAGTGTTGCGCAGTTTTCTGTGTATAAGTCTTTTACATCTTCAGCTAAATTTATTCCTAGGTATTTGATTTTTAAATTTACTATTGTAAATGGAATTTCTTTCTTTATTTCCTCCTCAGATTGCTCATCATTGATGTACAGAAAGGCTACGTAATTTTGTGCATTGATATTATACCCTGTGACTTTACTGAACTCATTTGTAAGTTCTGGAAGCTTTGTTGTAGACTTTTCAGGACTTTCTATATATAGGATTGTGTCATCTGCAAATAGTGAAATTTTGACTTCTTCCTTTCCAATTTGGATGACTTTTATATCTGGTCCGGCCTCAGTGCTTGAGCAAGTATTTCTAGGACTGTGTTAAATAGAAGGGGTGATAGTGGGCATCCTTGTCTTGTTCCTGATGTTAGAGGGAAAGATTTTAGGATTTCACCATTGTAAATGATGTTAGCTGTGGGTTTTTCATATATACCCTTTATCATGTTCAGAAAGTTTCCTTCTATTCCTATCTTTTTAAGTATTTTTATCAAGAAAGAGTGCTGTATTTTGTCAAATGCTTTTTCTGCATCTATAGGTATGATCATGTGATTTTTTCCCCTTAAATCTGTTTATGTGGTGTATTACATTAATTGATTTTTTAAGTTGAACCATCCTTGCATACCAGGAATGAAACCCACTTGGTCGTGGTGTATAATTTGTTTAATATGTTGTTGAATACAACTAGCAAGTATTTTGTTGAGGATTTTCCCATCTAGATTCATTAGAGAGATTGGCCTGTAATTTTCCTTTCTTCTGGTGTCTTTCTTTGGCTTTGGTATTAGGGTAATGTTGGCATCATAAAGTTAGTCTGTGTTCCCTCTGTTTTGATTTTTTGAAGAGTTTAAGCAAGATTGGTGTTAGTTCTTTCCAGAGTGTTTGGTAAAATTCCCCTATGAAGCCATCTGGCCCAGGGCTCTTCTTAGTTGGGAGGTTTTTGATAACTGATTCTATCTCTTTACCTGTGATGAGTTCACTGAGGTCATCAGTTTCTTCTTTCATCAATGTAGGCTACTTTTGTGCTTCAAGGAATTTGTCCATTTCTTCTAAATTGTCATTCTTGTTGGAATAAAGTTTTTCAATGTATCCTCTTATGAAAGTCTTTATTTCAGTGGGGTCAGTGGTGATATCCCTTTTCTCTTTTCTTATTTTGTGTATTGCATCTTCTCTCTCGTTTTCTTTGTTAGTCTAGCTAAGGGTTTGTCAGTTTTATTGATCTCAAAGAACCAACTCTTTGTTTTGTTTATTTTTTATTTTTTAGTGCTTTTCATTTTCTATTTCATTTGGTTCTGCTCTGATCTTTTTTTATTTCTTTCTTCTTTCTTTGGGTTTGGTTTGTTGTATTTTTACCAATTCCTCCAATTGTGCAGTTCTTCGATTTTAGCTTTCTTCTTTTTTGATATATTAATTTTATGGTTATGAATTTCCCTCTCAATACTGCTTTTGCTGCATGCCATAAGTTTTGATATGTTGTGCTATCATTTTCATTAGTTTCAAGGTAGTTATTGGTTTCTGTTGAGATTTCCTCCTTGTCCCACTGTTTTCCTAAGAGTGCATTGTTTAGCTTCCATATCATGGAGCTGAATCTGGGTCTCTGGCCCTTGCAGATTTCTAGCTTCATTGCACTGTGACCAGAGAAATTATTTTTTATGATTTTAATCTTTCTGAATTCATTGAGACTTTCTTTGTGGTCTACCATTTGGTCTATCTTGGAGAATTATCCATGTGCATGTGTAAAGAATGTATATCCTGCTGTATTTGAGTAAAATGTTCTATATATGTCTATTAGGTTCATATCCTATAATATATTGTTCAAAGTCTTTGTTTTTTTATTGATTCTCTCTTGAGATGTTCTGTCCAATGGTGATAATGGTGTGTTAAAGTCCCCTACTATAATTGTAGAAGCATCTATTTCTTCACTTAGTTTCTCCAGTGTTTGCCTCATGTATTTGGAGGTGCCCTTGTTAGGGGCATAAATGTTTATGATTGTTCTCTCTTCTTGAAAGATTATCCCTTTCACTAATATGTAGGGTTCATCTTTGTCTCTCACAATACTTTTGCATTTTTAAAAAAGATATATTTATTTATTTATTTATTTCTCTCCCCTTCTCCCCTCCCCCCCCACTCCAGTTGTCTGTTCTCTGTCTATTTGCTGCATCTTCTTTGTCTGCTTCTGTTGTTGTCAGTGGCACGGGAATCTGTGTTTCTTTTTATTGTGTCATCTTGTTGTGTCAGTTCTCCATGTGTGCAGCACCATTCCTGGGCAGGCTGCACTTTCATGCTGGGCAGCTCTCCTTAGGGGGTGCACTCTTTGTGTGTGGGGTTCCCCTATGTGGGGGACACCCCTGCGTTGCATGGCACTCCTTGCACACATCAGCACTGCGCATGGGCCAGCTCCACACGGGTCAAGGAGGCCTGGGGTTTGAATTGCAGACCTCCCATGTGGTAGACGGACACCCTAACCACTGGGCCAAGTCTGCTGCCCACTTTTGCATTTAAAGCCTATTTTATCCAATATTAATATAGCTACATCTGTCCTTTTTTGGTTATTGTTTGCCTGTAAGATTGTTTCCCAGTCGTTCACTTTCAATCTCCTTGAATCCCTGCATCTAAGATGTGTTTCTTATAGACAGCAAATAGATGGGTCATATTTCCTTATGCAATCTTCCAATCTGTGTCTCTTAGTAGGTGAGTTTAATACATTGACATTATTACTTACAAGGAATTACTTATATTAGCCATATTTTCTTTGGATTTGTGTTTGTTATATGTTGATTCATTTTTTTTTCTTTTTGTTGGTTTAGTTTATCTTACACTCTCCTCCACCTCTGTCTCTCCTGTTTTTTTCTTTCCTCCTGCAGAACTCCCTTCAGTATTTCTTGAAGGGCAGGTTTCTTGTTGGCATACTCTCTTAGTTTCTGTTTACTTGTGAATATTTTGAACTCTCCATCATTTTTGAAGGCTAACTTGCTGGATAGAGTATTCTTGGTTGGAAATTCTTTTCTTTTTGTACCTTGACTATGTCATACCACTGCCTTCTTGCCTCCATGGTTTCAGATGAGAAATCAGCACTTAATTTTTATGGAGCCTCCTTTGTATGTGATGGTTCTTTTTTCTCTTGCTGCTTTTAGTATTTTCTCTTTGTGTAGCACATTGGATAATTTGACAAGTATATGTCTTAGGGTAGGCCTGTTGGGATATATGCTGTTTTGGGTGTGTTGTGCTTCCTGGAAATGTACATGCATTTCCCTCAGTAGGTTTGGGAAGTTTTCAGCCATTATTTCCTCCAACACCCGATTTGTCCCCTTTCCCTTCTCTTCTCCTGGGATGGCTATGATGCATATGTTTGTGCATTTTGCGTTGTCATTCAGGTCCCTAAGTCCCTGCTGGATTTTTCTTTCTTTTTATCAATTAATTCTATATTTGATTTCAGATGTACTGTCTTCCACATCACTAATTCTTTCCTTTGCCTCTTCAAATCTGCTGTTATTTGCTAAGAGTGTATTTTTTATTTCTTGGATTGTGCTGTTGATCCCCTTCATATCTGTTATCCTTTTGTACATGATTACAATTTCTTCTTTATGCTCCCAAAGTGTTTTCTTCATATGTTTAATCTCTTACTTCATTAAATTGGTCCATGGTACATGTTTTGAGAGTTTTAATTACTTGTTTGGTGTTCCACTTCTCTTCCTGATTTTTAGTTTCTTCATTGGATTGGGCCATGTTTTCCTGGTTATTGGTATGGTTTGTAGCTTTTTGTTGCTGTCTGGTCATCATTTTATCTTGTTGGGTTTATTCAGTTGATTAGCTTCTTTGTCTTGGGGTTTAATTAGTTGTTCTTTTTGTGTGCATGTTAAGTCTTCTCTTTGTCACTTTGTTCTTCTTATTCTATTTCCTTGTTTTGGGCTAAGTTCCCTTGAAGGAAAATATTAGGGCCAGAAAAAGTAAAAGGGGTAAGAAAATAAAATATAATAGTAGTATTGAGAGTGAATGTTAGCAGAAGAACCATGTGTGATCTAGGAGAATGGATATTGAACTCACATAAGCTGTATATAGTTATAACCATAAAAAAGTGGAGTACCTATAATGAGATAGTATGGTATGAATTAAAAGGCCAGTGTGGTCAGGAGAGAGGGAAAGAGAAAGAGAGGACAGTAATATAAAGAGTGAATAAAAGATAGAAAACAGAGTAGCGGTATTAGAGATAAAAAGTCAGGAATATTGTGGGCTAAACAGAGAGGTGGAATGTAAGAGAAACAATAATGGTGGAGGATAAAATGATGTAAAGGAAAAGGGATAGCATTATTAGCCAAAATCAGTACACAAAGAAAAGAGGAAATTGAGCATGACAAAATAAGAAATGTTGTCTGCAGCTCCTAATATAAAAAAAAGAAAAAAGAAGAAAAAAATTTAAAAAGCAAGGAAGAAAAAGAGAAAGAAAAAAAGGAACACATGGGGGATAAAGAGGAAAGAAAAACAAGAAAACAAACCAGCAAAAAAGGACAAGATAAGGCCTCAGTCAAGGAATGCTCTTTGCAATTGAATAAACTGCTTAGGAGTCTGACCTTCCCCCTTTCTCCCTTCCTCACCTCCTTCTCTCCCAAGGTAGCAGAAGGCTGTGTGAGGGCTTCTGTAGAAAATTCAAATGGGTCCCTGGTGAACCAACTCATCTCAGAAAATAATGTCTCTTAATTTCTTGGAAGAAAGCATCCACCCCTTACCAGGAACCCTAAATATGCTATTGGTAGCCTGCAAAGCCCGTCCTACTGTCTCTCTCCCTTAGGTGGGCTACAGCAGGGCTAGTTAATTTTATGACTCCACCTTCTCCCAGACCAAGTTCAGGTAAATTTAGGTAATTTATCCCAGGCCATTTAGGTAAATCATGCTGTCTTGACAGATTTGCCTCTCTTCTCTTCCTAGGCTCTCCCCAAATCAGCTGATATGCTCCTCCAAACTCAATAAATGGGGGGTACCAGAAAATTGAACCTGCACTCTTAATGCTCCTCTGCACCTCCCACCTAAACTCTCCCACTCCCAGAGTTAGTCCATGACTGGAGGGGTAGGGCAATGCTGGGTTTCCAGGAATGCTGGGCTCAGGAAACAGAGCCTTGGGAGAATGTGGACTAAAGGTATGTAGGTCTGCAAAATGTGGGTTGTGGGGGTTCAGGGAACATGGACTTGGGGTTCATGCATTTGGGGAACACAGGGCTTGGGAACACTGCCACACGACCGGCAGCTCTCCGGGAGTGTTTCATCCTCAGCCCTGGGAGAAGTGATTTACCTTCCCATGACTTCTAGTTCAGTGTTAGAAACCTGCTGTTCTACCTTGAGCAAGCACTAATTCTGCTGCAGTCTCTCCAGGTCGACGTCCAGATGCCCCCTGCCCTGTAGGTTCCCAAAATAGCTTGCTCTGGCAGAATTCTGTCACCACACAGCTGGTTCTTTTTGGGAGAGATGACGATGGTGTCCTTACTCAGACACCATCTTGCCCTACCTCTCCTCCTAGTTAGTTCTTGATAACAAATTTCATGGCTGTTCTTTGCAGGAAAATTGAACCACAAAGAAAAGGTTTTCATCAGCCAAAGGCTTATTGTTAATTTTAACATGACATTTTTCCTGGCCAGGTGGCTGAATTTCTTCATAAGTCATCTTGAATTTTTAATGTTTTAGAGATTATTAATGTGAGTTTATGGAATTACCATCAATTTATGTTCTATCAGTCTATATGATGTTGCAGATTTGTGTCTGCCTGGAGACAGAAATCTGGAGACACAAGACTTACTGATATGCCTGCATCTAAACAGATTTCTCCATGTCAGTTGGGTATGACACTGTGCTCCCTGTGACAGGACTGAAAATGAGATCTGATTCTTGGACAACATCACTTAGTGATTTGTCTGATATGGAGTATTACTAAGTGACAAAGTGGGGTCCAGGAGTAAGCACAATATAGATCTAGGCAAATTACCCTCAACAAAGATGTGATTATCATCAGTCCATTCTGAGCACTGTGTCATCCAATCTCTTTATTTGCTCTTTATGCAATTAAATCTTTTCCCATGACTTTAATATTTCTTCTTCTTGACATAAAAGCACATAATTTTATTGATTTTCCTACTATGTAAATGACATCAAGAGATATTTTAGGATTGGTTTGGTAGGGAGAATATAGCCAATGGAAAAGAAAACCATAGAACACCTATCCAAGATAAACTGGATGATATTTAGGATGAGTTTATGGTGCCCTTAAGATTTAAAACATATGCCCTGTATAGCTCCCTGTCAGCCATATATCCCCTGTCAATAGTATCCTATACCAGTATTCCTCTGCTGCCATTGTTGGACCACTCTGGGATCCAGAACTTCCTGAATATTGAAGCCCCAATATCATGTCAGGATCTCTTACTAGCAAAATGGGATATAGCGATGGGTTTAAAGGTTAGATATAGAATACATGTTGACTTGGAAAAATTCTACATCCTATCTTTTTCTTTTCCTTTTTTTTTTTTCCCCTAATTATTGAACTTCTCTTCACAAGAGCCCTAGACCACAGCAATTCATGTATGCAATATACAGCACTCCCACACATCCACCACAAAACCTTTTCCCTCCCACAGCGATACTCTAACAGCCTATTCACAACATATTTACTTAAAGTGATGTACAGAGTCTGAGACAATAGCTTTCAAACCAGGTTACATCTGTGCTTACATTGTGGTGCATACTTTAGGACACGCAGTTTTCTAACATTTTTAGTTATCCTATGTTTTACATTATGGTTTACATTATCATTCTGTCATCCCCTATATGTTTATGATGTAATATTACACATTTTATATCCATTCTTGTGTACTCTCACGAAACTCCTCTCTTACCCCACATTTACCTTGGTTACACACATTTAACATCCGTTTTCCCATCCGCTTGGTGCCCACAGTGACAGCCAACCTCCGTTTCCCGAGGAGCCACGTCCAGAGATACTTGCAACAGTGTTCAGGTCCTAAATTGCTCAGCTGCCCCAATGCCCTGGGAGCCACCCTTTCTCTTGAGAGATACAGTTCCCTCTATTTGATGGCATTAGTCCTCCCCAGGATGTGGGTTCACCCCCACTCTCACTACTTGGGTCTCTACCCAATGGTATCACCCACTCTGGCAAAATGAGCATTCAGACATTCCCCAGGAGCCCGTCCCGCATCTGACCATCCCTTCCGAGCATCCTAAACAGGTCACCCTCTTAATTATATTTGGATACGATTTTCTCAGCATTTTACTCTCAACCAACACCTAACACTCTCCTGTGTTCGTATGCTACCCCTCCCTCCCCCCACTTTTTGGGCAATATTACCCATCCGCCCATCCCCAGCCCCCCTCAAACCTCCACCCAAAGGCAACCCCTTGCCCCCATTTTATCTCTTCTTTGTGCTCATACTTACCGCCAGCTCATCATAAATTCCACCCCTGCAGACGTCGGCTCACATCCTTCCTCCACCCCCCGATTTCCTGTAAGCCTATCGTTCAGTCTCTAGCTCTCTGAGGCAGCTTGTTTATTTCATATCATTGAGGTCATGTAGTATTTGTCCTTCAATGCCTGGGTTGCTTCACTCAACATAAGGTTCTCAAGATTCATCCATGTTATCACGTGTGTTTGTAGTGTATTTGTTCTTACAGCCGCGTAGTATTCCATTGTGTGTATATACCACATTTTATTGATCCACTCATCTGTTGATGGGCATTTGGGTTGATTCCAACTTTTGGCGATAGTGAACAATGCTGCTATGAACATTGGTGTACATATATCGGTTTGTGTCCTTGTTTTCAGTTCTGCTGGGTATATACCCAGCAGTGGTATTGCTGGATCATATGGCAAATCTATGGTTAGCTTTTTGAGAAACCGCCAAACTGTCCTCCAGAATGGTTGGATCCTTCTGCATTCCCACCAGCAGTGGATGAGTGTTCCCCTTTCTTCACATCCTCTCCAGCATTTGTATTCTTCTGTTTTTTTTATAGCTGCCAATCTTATGGGAGTAAGATGGTATCTCATTGTAGTTTTGATTTGCATTTCCCTGATAGCTAGAGATTTGGAGCATATTTTCATGTGCTTTTTAGCCATTTGTATTTCTTCTTTGGAGAAGTGTCTGTTTAAATCTTTTTCCCATTTTTTAAATGGGTTTATCTTTTTATTTTCAAGATATATGAGTTCTTTATATATGCAAGTTATAAGTTTCTTATCAGATATATGGTTGCCAAATATTTTCTCCCACTGTGTGGGCTCCCTTTTTACTTTCTTGACAAACTCCTTTGAGGTGCAGAAGGCTTTAATTTTGAGGAAGTCCCATTTATCTATTAGTTCTTTTGCTGCTCGTGCTTTTGGTGTGATATTCATGAAGCCATTTCCTATTACAAGGTCCTGTAGAGGCTTCCCTACACTGCTTTCCAAGGTTTTTATGGTCTTGGCTCTTATATTTAGGTCTTTGACCCATCTTGAGTTGATCTTTGTATAAGGTGTGAGATGGTAATCCTCTTTCATTCTTCTACATATGGCTATCCAGTTCTCCAAGCACCATTTGTTGAATAGGCCACTCTCTCCCAGTTGAGAGGGTTTGGTGGCTTTATCGAATATTATATGGCTATATATGTGAGGTTCTATATCAGAGCTTTCAATTCGATTCCATTGGTCTGTGTGTCTCTCCTTATGCCAATACCATGCTGTTTTCACTACTGTAGCTTTGTAGTATGTTTTGAAGTCAGGTAGTGTGATGGTAATGTTTGGATATACTCATAGTGGCAACAATTAAAAACTAAAGTGGGGGGGTACTGGGTCCCTGGCTGGGAGTGCTGTGCCGTGGTCCCTAGGGGAGCAGCAGCAGTCCCCCAAGTACAGCGGCAAGGACCGAGAAGGAATGAGGGTCCAACAGTGAGCCCCTGATACTAATGACTATGCTTGTGAGCCTATATGCCTGAAATAAGAATAAGGCCTAGAGCAGCACTGTGCCTGGGAATTTCCTCCTGACAGCCTTCATGTTACTCAAATGTAGCCAGTCTCAAAGCCTAACTCAGCATCTAAATGCAATGCCTTCCCCCCATCGTGGGACATGACACCCAGGGATGAACCTCCCTGGCACTGAGGGATCACTATCAACTAACAACTGATAATGCAACTGGAAAATGACCTTGAATTGAAGGTTCAATGCGGATCAGTAGAATATCCCTGTCTACATAGAATAATATGACTTTAAAATGCTGTTTGATCTAATGTAAGGGGGAAATAGAAAGGAGAAATGAGTTTATATGGCTATGAGTCTCTAAAAAAAAAAAGAGTCTGGAGGCTGGCAGAAGGATTGCCCTTATGCACAACTGAGCAGAGTCTAAGAGACAGATAAAGTAGATACAATCCCCAGGTATTGGTTCCTTTGAGGGCTAAAGGGACCCACGAGTTCTATGGTCATGGCAGATAGGGTTCACTGCCATGTCAGATGGACCTTCTTTGGAGCTGGTGTTTCTGCGTGATGAAACTGGACCCAGAGGGGATCTCTTTTCATAAGACTATCATGCTACTTTACTGGAAGTGTAGTTGGTATTGGGGTTTCAGATATATTTAGGGGATTGAATCTTTTTACTAACAGTATGATAACCAGGCCCTGAGCCTCAACAGACTCCAGCTCCTACAATCTGATTTATTGGACTCACCTCACTCAGCTAAGATGGAGTTGAAGAAGGACAACCACCACACCATGGAGCCTAGAGTGCCTACAACTGAAAGCAGGAGGATTGCATCCAGTAACCATGTGGAATCTGAGCCTCCTCTTGACATAGAGGTGCAACGGACACAACCAATCCAAGGACCTCAGAGAAAAGGTGGCATTGGAGTGGGAAAAGTGGACATGGTGGCTGATGGGTATGGAGAATGGCAGGAAGAGATGAGATGTGGAGGTGCCTTTGGGACTTGGAGTTGCCCTGGATGGTGCTTCAGGGGCAATCACCAGATATTGTAAATCCTCCCAGGGCTCACTGGATGGAATGGGGGAGAGTGTGGGCCATGATGTGGACCAATGACCATGAGGTGCAGAGATACCCAGAGATGTACTTACCAAATGCAATGGATGTGTCATGATGATGGGAGTGAGTGTTGCTGGGGGGGGAGGGGTGCGGTGGGGGGGTGGGGTCGAATGGGACCTCATATTTTTTTAATGTAATATTTTTACAAAATCAATAAAATAAAAAAAAAGATTTAAAACAGGTACATTACTAGTAGTGGGTGTTGATAATGGTGATATATGGGAAAATGCACTTAAAATTTGCAAGGCATACTAAGAAAATGGAAGAAATCCCCCAAGCAAAGGAATATATCAAAGAGATGAGACAACTAATCAACAAGATTCATACAAATTTCGAAAATCAAATTAATGAGTTGGAAGACAACATAGCTAAAGATTTAAAAGACATCAAGAAGACACTGAGCAAGCACAAAGAAGAATTTGAAAACTTGAATATGAAAGTAACAGAGCTCATGGGAAGGAAAGATACGATAGGTGAGATAAAAAAAGACATTAAAGGCATACAATATCAGACTTGAAACAACAGAGGAAAAAATAAGTAGTCAGAAGACACAACAGCTGAAATTGAAGAGAAAAGAAGAATAGAGAGGAAATAATGAAAGAAATTGAGCACAGGCTCAGGGAGTTGAATGACAACATGAAACACAACAACATATGTGTCATGGAAGTTCCAGAGGGAGAAGAGAATGAAAAAGGGACAGAAAGCATATTTGAGGAAATAATGGCTGAAAATTTCCCAACAATTATGAAAGAAATGAAGTTACATGTCCAAGAAGCACAGTATACCCCAATCAGAATAAATCTGAATGGACTTACTCCAAGACACATGCTACTCAGAATGTCAAATGCCAAAGAGAAAGAGAAAATTCTGAGAGCATCAAGAGAGAAACAAACCATCACATACAAGGGATGCCCAGTAAGACTTTGTGTGGATTTCTCATCAGAAACCAAGAAGGCAGAAAGACAATTTATGATACAATTAGGATACTGAAAAGAAAATTTGCCAGGTAAAAATTCTTTGTCTGGAAAATTGTCTTTCATATATGAAGGTGAGTTTAAAATATTCACAAACAGAAACTAAGAGTTTGTAAAAGAAGAATCCTCCTTGCAGGAAATATAAAGGGAGCTTTACAGAAAGAAAAAGACAGGAAGAGAGGTTTGGAGGAGTGTGTATAAGCCAAAAATAGTAAGATAACCAAAGGAGTAAAATGACAGATGAAAATAATATATGAAATTTGAAAACCAAAGAATAAAATGGTGGAAGTAAATAATGTACTTACAGTAATATTGTGAATGGATTAAACACCCCAATTAAAGGATATAGGCTAACAGAATGGATAAAAAAACATGAGCCATCCATATGCTGCCTATGAAAGAGTCACTTTAGACCCATGGATGCAAATTGGCTGAAAGGGAAAGATTGGGAAAAAATAGTCAACACAAATGTAAACAAAAATGAGCAGGGGTAACTATACTAATACTGGACAAAACAGATTTTAAATGAAAAATATATATATGAGATACAAAAGGTTATTATATTTTAATAAAAGAGACAATCCACCAGCAAGAAATGTCATAAATGTCTATGCACCTAACCATGCGGCACACTCTGACAAAACTGAAGGGAGAAATAAACATCTTTACAGTAATAGTTGGAGAATTCAACACACCACTCATATCATTAGATAAAACAACTGGGCAGATGTTAGACAAGGAAACAGAGAACTAAAACAATATCACATATACACTAGACCTAACAGACATGTACACAATGTTGCACCCCAAATCAAGGGGTTATACATTCTTCTCAAGTGGTTATGGATCATTCTCCAGGATAGCCCACATGTTAGGTCACAAGGCAGTTCTCAATAAATATAAAAAAGATTGAAATAAAGATTGGAGCGGAAATAAATGAAACTGAGAACAAAAAAAAAAGATGGAGAAAATCAACAAAATGGAAAGCTAGTTCTTTGAGATCAATAAAATTGACAAACCCTTAGCTTGACTAAGAAAGAAAAAAAGAGAGAATATTCAAATAAATAAAATAGGATGGAAAGGGGCAAGTTATGACTGATCCCACAGAAATAAAAAGGATCATAAGAGATCATAAGAGGATGTTTTGAGAAACTGTATGCCAAAAAACTAGACAACCTAGATGAAATGGACAAATTCTTGAAACACACAAACACCTATATTGATTATACAAGAAATACATGAATTTAAGAAGGCAAAGTCATCAAAAATCTGCCCCCTCAAAAAACTCCAGGACCAGATAGCTTCACAGGTGAATTCTACCAAGTATTTTGAAAGAATTAACACCAATCTAGTTTGACCTCTTCCAAAAAATTGAAGAAGAGGAAAAATTACCCAACACATTTTATCAAGCCACATTGCCCTAAATACCAAAGTGAGATAAAGACACTACAAGAAAAGAAAATTACAGACCAATCTCTCTAATGAACATAGTCACAAAAATTCTCAACAAAATACTTGCAAATAGAATCCAACAGCATATAAAGAGAATTATACAGCAAGACCAAGTAGGATTTATTCCTGGTATGCAAGGGTAGTTCACAAAAGAAAATCAATTAACATAATGCACTGCATTAACAAATTGAAGGAAAAAAACATACATGATTATCTTGATTGATGCAGAGGAAGCATTCAAGAGAAGCCAGCATCCTTTCTTGGTAAAAATGCTTCAAAATATAGAAACAACTCCAGGTTCCAAAAACGCTCCCATATCACACCTCTTTTTCCCTCTCCCTGCCTTCAGCAACAACATGACCACTGTCTCCACATCAATGATATAATTTCTTCCATTGCTAAAGGCACAAGAAATCCATAGTAGAATACCAGTAAGTTCACTCAAATCCATATTTTATTCCTCCATCTTAAGGACCCTGGGATGGTGATGTCCATTCCACCTCTAAATCAAGAGGGAGGCTTAGATCCCACATGGCTGATGGATGGAATTCTCCTGCTTGCAGTTGTAGACACTCTTGGTTCCCTGGTGTGGTGGTTGTCTATCCTCACCTCCCTGTTAGCTGAGCTGGGTAAGTCCAATGAACTGGAGAGTAGGTGTTGCAACTCTGTTGAATCTCAGGTCCCAGCTGGGACATGGACAGTCCAGAGATTCAAGTCTCCTGAGCATACACAAACCCCAGTGCCAAGGCAGGGAGAAGGAAAAAGAGGTGTGATATGGGGGCATTTTTGGAACTTGGAGCTATCCCCAATGATATTGCAAGGACAGATGCAGGACAATATATATTTTGCCATAACCCAGTGAATGGACTGGGACAGAGTGTAAACTACAACATAAACTATAATCCATGGGTAGCTGTTTGATATAGTCATGAATTCCAAAAATAGATATTGGATTATGTTTGTAATCTGGTCTACTACAGGGCATGATTGAGTTATTATTAGGGCTTTGATTGGGCCACCTCATTAGGGCATTGAATCCCCATCCCTTGGTGAGTGGGAACTCACAGATAAAAGGCATGGCAAAGGACAGAGCTGGAGCTTTGGATGTGAGGGTTTTTGATATTAGAGTCTTGAAGCTGGAATTTGATGCTGAAGCCTTAAGATGGAGCCCCAAGAAGCCTGAATCCTCACAGACGTTAGCAGCCAGCTTGCTCCAACACCTGAAAATAGACTTTGGTGAGAGAAGTAACTTTTGCTTTATGGCCTGGTATCTGTAAGCACTTACCCCAAATAAATTCCCTTCATAAAAACCCACCAATTTCTGGTATTTTGCATCAGCACCCCTTTGACTGACTAACACACCATGCTATGTAGCAATACTCTAAAATGTACTCATCAAATGCAATGAATGTGCACACTAATGAAAGAAGTTGATGTGGGAGGAGTGAAAGGTGCAGGGAGTGGGTTATATAGGAATCTCATATATTTTTTTATGTAAAATTTTGTGTATCTATGTATCTTCAAAAACATAACAAAAAAGACTGAATTTAATTATTAAAAAAAGAAGGAAAGTTTCTCAATATAATAAAAGGCATATATGAAAAACCCACAGCCAACATCATACTCAAAGGGAAAAGGTTGAAAGCTTTCCCTTCAAGACTGGGAACAAGACAAGGATGCTCACTGGCGCTATTGTTATTCAACATGGTGGTAGAAGTCCTAGCTAGAAAAATTAGACAAGAAAGAAAGTGCATCCAAATAGGAAAGGAGAAAGTAAAATCTCACTATTCACAGATGACATGATCTTTTATTTAGAAAATTCTGAAATGTCTATGACAAAGCTACTTGAACTATTAAATGCATTCAGCAAAGAAGCAGGATACAAGATTGTATTAGTCAGCCAAAGGGGTACTGAGGCAAAATACCAGAAATTGGTGGGTTTTTATAAAGGGTATTTATTTGGGGTAGGAGCTTACAGATACCAGGCCATACAGCATAAGTTACTTCCCTCACCAAAGTCTATTTTCATGTGTTAGAGCAAGATGGCTGCCACTGGCTGTGAAGGTTCAGGCTTCCTGGGTTTATCCTTTCCTTCTTCTCTTTCCTCTGTGTGCTTACTTCCTGGGGCTCCAGCTTAAGGCTTCAGCATCAAACTCCAACATCAAAAATGCTTAACTCTGCCCTCTGCCATGCCTTTTATCTGTAAGTCTCCACCACCAAAGGGTGGGGACTCAATGCCCTACTGGTACAAGAGGTTTACACAATTACTTAATCAAGTAAACTTATGAATCCAATATAATCTAATATGCCCAGAGGAAAAGATGAGTTAATAAACATAACCCAGGGAAACGGACTTGGCCCAGTGGTTAGGGTGTCCGTCTACCACATGGGAGGTCCGCGGTTCAAACCCCGGGCCTCCTTGACCCATGTGGAGCTGGCGCATGCGCAGTGCTGAATGCGCACAAGGAGTGCCGCGCCACGCAGGGGTGTCCCCTGCGTAGGGGAGCCCCATGCGCAAGGAGTGTGCCCCATAAGGAGAGCCACCCAGCGCGAAAGAAAGTGCAACCTGCCCAGGAATGGCGCCACCCACACTTCCTGTGCCACTGACGACAACAGAAGCAGACAAAGAAACAAGATGCAGCAAACAGACAGAGAACAGACAACCAGGGTGGGGGGGGAGGGCAGGGAGAATTAAATAAATAAATAAATCTTTAAAAAACAAAAAAACAAAAAAACCCAAACATAATCCAATATTTCTTTTTGGAATTCATCAATAATATCAAACTGCTACAAAGATCAACACACAAAAATCAATAAAATTTCTGTACACTATTATTGAACAATCTGAGAAGAAAATCAGGGAAAAATTCCATTTACAATAGCAAGAAAAAGATGCAAATACCTAGGAATCAATTTAAACAAAGAAGTACAGGACCTATATTCAGAAAAATACAAAACAATGCTAAAAGAAATTAGTAAAACCTAAATAAATGGAAAGACAGTCTGTGTTCAGGGATTGGAAAACTAAATGATGTGAAGATATCAACCCTACCCAAACTTATTTATAGAATAAATGCAATACCAATCAAAATTCCAACAGCCTCCTTTATAAAATGGAAAAGGCAATTACCAAATGCATTTGCATTTGTAAGGGAAAGTTCTGCCAAATAGCCAAAAGCATTCTAAAAAAGAAAAGTGATATGGGAGGATTTTCACAGCCTGATCTAGAAACATAGTACAAATCTACAGTGGTCAAAACAATATGGTACTGGCATAAAGACAGACACATCAATTTGTGGAATAGAATTAAGTGTCCAGAAATAAAACCTCATGTCTATAGTCAACTGGATTTTTACAAACCAATCCAGTCCATTTAATAGGAGAAAAGAATCTCTTTAACAAATGGTGCTGGGAGAATGGGATATTCATAACCAAAAGAAAGAAAGAGGACCCCTATATTACACCCTACACAAGAATAAACTTAAAATGGATTAAAGACCTAAGTACAAAAGTCAGGACCATAAAACTACTAGAAGAAAATGTAGGGAAGCATCTTAAAGAACTAGTGTTAGGTGGTGGTTTCTTGGAACTTACACCCAAAGAACAACAGAGAAAATAGATAAATGTGACCTCTGCAAAATTAAACACTTTTGCACCTCCTTTGTGAAAAGGATGAAAAAGCAGCCAACTCAATGGGAGAAAATATTTGGAAATCACATATCTGATAAGAGTTTAATATCCATATGAAGAAATACTACAATGCAAAAATGAAATACAAGTGACCTGATTAAAAAATGGGCAAAAGACTTGAAGAGACATTTGTCCAAAAAGAAATAAAAATAGCAAAAAAATAAAAATGATGAAAAATATTTAACATCACTAATGATTAAGGAATTGAAAAATCAAAGGTACAATGAAATACCATTTCACACCTTTTAGAATGGCCACTATTAAAAAGACCAAGAACTACAAGTGTTGGAGAGCATGTGGAGAGATAGGAATACTTATTCCTATTGGTGAGATGCAGAATGGTGCAGCCACTGTGGAAAAGTGTTTGGCAGTTCCTAAAGAAGTTGAGTATAGATTTGCCATATGACCTGGCAATACCACTATTGATACCTGAAGTACTGAGAGCAGTGGCATGAACAGAAATCTACACACCAGTGTTCATTGTGGCATTAGTCACAATTGCCAAAAGATGAAAACAACCCAGGTATCCATTAACTGATGAATGGATAAACGAACTGTGATGTATACACATGATGGGTTATTATGCAGTTGTCAGAAGAAATGAAGTCATAAAACATATGACAACATGGATGGAATTGAAGGACATCATGTTGAGTGATACAAGCTAGACAGAAAAGAACAAATTTGGCATTATTGCACTATTATGAACTAAACATATTGTGTAATTTCATGGAGTTAATAACTAGAATATGGGTCACCAGAAAATACAATGAGGTTAGAGAATGGAAAGCTGAGAGTTAACTGATGCAGAATTGGTAAAAACGTTGTGTGTTAATCTTTGGAAATGAAAAGGTGAAAGCACAACATAATGTTTATACCTAGGGTTCTTATATGGGTATGACAGTGGTTGAAAGGGAAAGTCTAAGGATATCTGTATTACTAAGAGGAAAACTGAAAAAGCTAAAAAATATAACATGGAACTATATCACATAGTAAAACCTCATGTGAAATATGAATATGAGCAATATTGCATATGTAAAATTCTTTTCCATTGAAACTGACCAAATGTATGTTAATGTTACAAGATGTTAATATCAGACCCAAAAAAATTATGCTAAGTGAAAGAAACCAGACACAAAGTACTAAATATTGTATGCTTCCATTTATACAGTACATAAATAGAAAGCAACTTATAAAAGATGAAATTAGATTAGTAATTAGTAATGTAATTACTAGTAATTAGTAATTAGTAATGTAAGGTTTGGGAAGGATAGAGGGATTGAGAGGTGACTGTGTTTTTGGTTTTTTTTTTGAGTAATCAAATTGTTCTATAATTTTTTATGCTGATGAATGTACAATACTGTGATTATACTAAAAGCCATTGATTATACACTTTGAATAGATTGTATGGTATGTGAATATATCTCAATAAAACTGCTTTTAAAAAAGTAAATAAATAAGCAAGAAGAGGCAGAAATAGCAGCTATGTACAGTGGAGAAGTAGAGATTGAGAAGTGATGAATTTTTTTATGTTTGTTTTTTGTTTATTATGATTGAAATAATGAAAATGCTCTAATAATGAAGTGATGAATGCACAACTATGTGATTATGCTAAATACCACTGATTGTAAACTTTGTATGAAGTTTATGCTTTATTAATATGTATTAATAAAATTTTGTTTAAAAAAACTTCTCAAAAATTGTCATCACTATTTCCTTAGCCACACAGGCACACACACAGACAGAACGGATGTCGTTGCAACTCTCCTGGGGTCTCTCCACTGGGGGAAGATGCCCGCTTCAAGCCTCCAAAGGAAGAAGCTCTTGGTGGGGGTAAGGCAACAGAGTTTAAGCCACTGAGGCACACTTAGCCACACAGGCACCCATTCACACACACAGGCAGAACGAAATGAGACTCTGGAGATGGCTTGATGGGAGAAAGCTAGTCCGTTTATTGTAAAAGGGGAGGCTATTTTATACTCTTTTTTGAAGGACCACGTAAAAGGTTGATTGGATGATATTGAGTAGGGTGAGACACACGTCAGAGCTCTAGTGCTGGTTGCTGTGCCGTTATTGGATCTGTGCTCACTCGGTTTCAGTTGCCTTTTCCTGGAAATGGCCAGTCTCCAGTACATGCAGTCATTTCTCTAGGCGCCATTTCATTACTTTCATGCCCTTTTCTCCAGGTGCCATTTTGTTGTTTTGTTTCCTTTTCACTTCGTTTTGGTAGGGACTTTCCACCTAGGGGTTTTTTGCTGGAGTTTCCCCTAGGTGGGGAATTCCTACAAAAAATAAATTTTAATATGAATTCCAAAAGAAAAAAAGAAAATGAGATTTTATATTTGATGACTAATTGGATTGACTATTAATTTCATATACCTTCTAATAGGCAGAATATTTATGAATCTTCATGTTTCCTAAAGGCAAGATTCATGTTTTGAGAGAAAATAGAATGATATTGATTATGAAAATTTTTTAGTATTCTGTAGAATTGGATGGGGACCAAGATACTTACATTCTTAGGATATAGCCCCCCAAAATTCCATTTCATTATGATGGGAAAACAACTTCTGATTCTGTGTTGAAAATTCAGAGGAATTTCAACCAGTTTCCAAGTTGACATCATCAGTGTTGTGGTGGGTGGATTTCATGTCCCTCATGATGTGATGCAGAGGGGAGGATCACATCAGGCTGGACTGTTCCTTTAGGAGAAAGTCCCAGTTTGTAGTCATCTGTGCTTACCAAATCTGTCAAGGACATGAGGGACTATCTCAAGAACACCTCATTTCAAAGCAGCATGGACTGACATGGACAAAGAAACATTTTCCTACTGTATGAACAATCAGTAAAATTTGAAGAGGAACCATGTATTGGATCATAATATACAAATGATGCTTTTTCCTGATTTGTAGTTTTGTGGTTACCTAGGGAAGTGTTCCTGTTTTGAGGAAACATACACTGGGGTATTTTGTATTAAGAGGTAAATGTGAAATTATAACCATTGGGGATTTGAGAGGATCAGGAGTTCTTTACACTGTTGTTGAAATTTTTATATAAGATCTATAAGTTCTATAATTGTTTCAAAATATTATTCATGATTATCGTGTCAATATCATGCCACTGAGGGGAAACAAGATTAAAAACCATTATAGAGACTAAATTGTACATAAATCCATGTCAAGAAAAGTTGTGAAATCACCACCCCTCACTTAAGAGTTTGAATTAAATTAAGGAGGCAGTTTGTGAATACTTCACTAAAGGCTACTATTGGTATTATGATTTGGGGATTCCCTTGGAAACAGCACTATGTTTGGATTCCATTTTTGCACATAAGCTCCTTCTTCTACTGGACAGTCAGAAGACTGACTGCCCTTATCCAAAGTTGAATGCCATAGAGAAAGGTATTTACTTGTATAGCTGCCTCCTCCAATCTAGCTACATGACCCTCTATTTTCTGCTTCATTTCCCTCTCCATGAAATCCCAAGGGTGCTCAGGTCTCACTTCTCATTTTCTTTCTTTGGCTATACTGCTTTGAATGAATTCTGTGCATATGTGATTTAGGGCTTTGGTAAGGAGATGCTTGGACAGTCTGGTGACCCCACACACTCTTCCTCCTCCAGGTTCTTACTGGGGAGTTGTAGTGTTTATGAAGGCAGAAGGAATTGGCTTATCATGACTACTATTTATCAGCTGGCAATGAGCTTGAGGGTTACCCTGTGCTTAAAAGTAGATATATTAGCCTGGTTATTGCAATGGGATGAAAATATTAGCTTAATTCTAAGGAATACCTGGAGGTGATATTCCCTAGATAGAACATTCCTTCCCCTTGTGCCCAGAGCATTGTGTAAAGATTCACTGGAGCCTGCTTGGCCAAGTATTTGCATTATTTTATAGCACTCAGTCCATGCTGGTGGTTACATCTGTTCTTGATGGGAAGGGAGCCAGGTCCCTTGCCTACAGTACAGTAGTGGGGAGTGTGTAGACCATCTCCCTGCATCAGTGTCAAGGGACCCACTGCCCATAGGGAACCAAATCTCACTAATGAAGCTGGCCTTGCTTTTTCTCTTCTTTCCATGAGTAAATGTTCCATCCAGTGCCTCTGTAAGTTGTGTCCTTTCTTAGTGACCCAAGTACCTATAGGTCTTTCCTAAATCCATGTGGTGAGAGTCCTTCCTTATAGGTGGTAATAGGTGTCTTGCCTCAACAATTTGTATGCCAAAAAAGCACTCTATGCCATGTTGGAGACATAAGGACCCTGGTTGCTGGCCACCTCTATACTTCCATGCCCCTGTTGACACCTATGGCGTCTCAAGCATTTTAAATGACTTCTAAAGGGAGTTTTGATCCAGTGTAAGTAGCACCACAAATTCAGGGCTGTTTTCAGGTCTGGAGTTCAGATTTACTCAACAAAGAACCACCCAGGTATTGATTAAAGTGGAGCTGTCAAAATAAGATATTTTCCTGAAAGTGAAAAATATTAGTTAATATGGGCAAGTTAGGGAACTTCTCCTGGCTCAGTGAATCTGTTCAATGAGGGGGCATTACAGACACAGATGTCTCCTGGGAAAGCTAACTATTGACTTCCTGTGGCAATGTATGTTTGCCTGCATGTAGCAGGACAACCAACAGGACAGGGATGTAGACAAACCCATGCTACTACTAGACTGGGAGGCTGGGAACATGAGAGCAGTATTCCCCCTTGGGGATGTCCCCCAAAGTAAAATCCTCTGAAACACAGTCCATGAGGCCAGAACTGCCCTTCACGTAAAGGAAAGGCACCTGGTTACATCATCCTGCTGCTGGTCAGGAAATAGATGAGATGGTCCTGCCTTGTATGGGATTGGATACATTAATGTAAGGAGGAACTGCTCAGTGGAAGACTCCCATATTCTTTCTCTTGTCCTTGGGAACAGTAGTGGGAGAAGTGGTACAAAACATCCACCATAAAGTCCTGCTTTGGGATTGAATAAGCAGCACAGCATAAACCTTTTTGACTGAGGTGCCCATAGAATAGAAGCCCAGCAATGGGAAGTTGTGCCAGAAGGGCCATAAGGAGAACACAAATAATTACCATGTATAGACAATGGAGGGGAAAAGGTCCATCAAACCACAGAGCAATTTGACTCAGGTTACTAAAGCAGTGGATAGACAAAGCAGAAATGGATGGAGGAGGGACTGAAGGAACACGACCATTGGATTAGGCAGATAAGGCTTAGCTCTCACTAAAACAACTGAGAAAGAGACAAAGACTGCCTTGGGGACCTGCTTTGGGGCACAGCTCAGGACACTGCCTCACAACACACTGCAGAGTGAGGGGTAGACAGAGCAAGAAGGCAAAACAACCAATCAGAATGAAGACAATAGTAAGGAAATAGAATAAGAGGAACAAAGTGTCAAAATGAGATATTACCACACACACAAAACAACAAAATAAAACCCTAGAAAAAAAGAGAAGCTAATCAGCTAAATAAACCCATCAAGATAAACAGATGCCTAGACATAAACAAAAAATTACAAGCCATACTAACAAACAGGAAGACATGGCGCAGTCCCATGTACAAACTGAAAACAAGGGGATGAAGAACATGGAACAACCAATCAGAGGTGTCCAAAAATAAATAAATAAGCATAATGAAGTGAATGAAGAGATTAAGGATACTAAGCAAACATTGGGAGAATATATTGAAGAAATAATACACGTACATAAAAAATAACAGATATGATGATGATAAATGGCACAATCTAAGAAAACAAAAATACACTGGAAGCACATAGCAGATTTGAACAGGCAGAGGAAAGAATCAGCTATGCAGAAGACAGTGCATTTGAAATCAAATAGATAGTAGAAAAGATAGAAAAAGGAGAGAAAAAAATCTAGCAGGGACTTAGGGATTTGAATAACAACACAAAATGCACAAACATATGCATTATAGGCATTCCAAAGGAGAAGAGAAGGGAATGGGGACAGAAGGTGTGTTGAAGGAAATGATGGCTGAAAATTTTGAAATGCTATTGAGAGATGGACATACATGTCCAGGGAGTGCAGTGCACAACAAAGAGTATAAATCCTAACAGGCCTACTCCAAGACATTTTCTTGTTAAATTGTCAGGTGCTCAAGACAAAAAGACTACTGAAAGCAGCAAGAGAAAGAGATCCATTTTCAGTCGACTTTACTTTGGAGTTTGCATTCCTGAGTGTGATGGAGGTGGACTCAGATGTGTTCTTTGTTCACAAGCCTCTCCTGTTATTTTTACCAGACCTGTGGTTGGCACTGGGGCTTATTGTATACTTAGGGGACCTGAATCTCTGGACTGCCCATGTGATAGCCAGGTCCTGAGCCTCAACAGACTTGCAACTCCTATGCTCTGGTTTATTGGACTTACCCCACTCAGCTAACATGAAGGTGAAGAAGGTCAACCACCACACCAGAGAACCAAGTGCTTACAACTGCAAGCAGGAGAATTGCATCCATCATCCATGTGGAATTTAAGCCCCCTCTTGATATAGATGTGGAGTGGACATAACCATCCCAGGGTCCATAGGATGGAGGAATAGAGTATGGATTAGAGTGGACTTACTGATATTATATTCATGAACTATTGTGATTAGTAATCAAAGAAAATGTAGCATTGATGTGAAGAAAGTGGCCATGGTAGCTGCTGAGGGTAGGGAGTTCGGGAGAAGAGATGTGATGTGGAGGCATTTTCATGACTTGGAGTTGTTCTGGGTGGTACTGCAGGCACTGTTACTGGACATTGTATGTCCTCCCATGGCCCACTGGGTGGACTGGGGGAGAGTGTAAACTATAATGTGGGCCATTGACCATGTGGTGCAGCAGTGCTCAGAGATGTATTCACCAAGTGCAATGAATGTTCCATGCATATATATAAAAAAGAAAGAGAGCCATCATATACAAGGGAAGCTCAATGCGATGAAGTCCTGATTTCTCATCTGAAACCATGGAGGCAAGAAGGCAGTGGTATGACATAGTTAAGGTGCTCAAAGAAAAAACTACCAGCCAAGAATCCTCTATCCAGAAAATGTGGCATTCAAAAATGAGGGAGAGTTCAAAATATTCACAGATAAGCAGAAACTAAGAGAGTATGTCAATAAGAAACCTGCCTTTCAAGAAATACTAAAGGGAGTTCTACAGGTCAAAAGGAAAAAAACAGGAGAGAGAGAGTTGCAGGAGAGTGTAAGAACAACTAAAAAGATAAAAAGAGAAATAAAAACAACATATGGCATACATAAACCTAAAGAAAATATTACTTATGTCAGTAATTTCTTGAGAATAATAACATTGAATTTTTTAAAAAGATTTATTTTATTTATTTCTCTCCCCTCCCCCCCACCCTGGTTGTCTGTTCTCTGTGTCTATTTGCTGCATCTTCTTTTGTCCGCTTCTGTTGTAGTCAGCGGCATGGGAATCTGTGTCTCTTTTTTGCTGTGTCATCTTGTTGTGTCATTTCTCTGTGTGGGCAGTGCCATTCTTAGGCAGGCTGCACTTTCTTTCATGCTAGGTGGCTCTCCTTATGGGGCACAATTCTTGCACATGGGGCTCCCCTATGTGGGAGACACCCCTGTGTGGCAGAGCACTCCTTGCATGCATCAGCACTGCACATGGGCCAGCTCCACATGGGTCAAGGAGGCCCTGGGTTTGAACCACAGACCTCCCATGTGGTAGATGGATGCCCTAACAACTGGGCCAAGTCTGCTGCTGACATTGAATATTAGTGGATTAAACTCACCATTCAAGAGACACAGATTGGCAGAATGGATATGGAAATATAACCTGTCTATATGCTGTCTATGAAAATCCAACATAGACCCAGGGATAAAAGATGATTGAAAGTGAATGGATGGAAAACAAGTTTATAAACAAACAATAACAAAAATAGGTGGGAATAGCTAGCTATACTTATATTTGTCAAAATAGACTTTAAATGCAAAACTATTGTAAAAGAAAATGAAGGACATTATATATTAATAAAAGGGGTGATTTATCATGGGGGAAGAACAATCATAAACATTTATGCACCTAACCAGGGTGCCTCAAAATACAAGAGGCAAACATTGGAAAAACTAAGTAGAGAAACAGATGCCTCTACAATTACAGTGGGGACTTTAATGCACCATTATTGCCATTAGACAAAACCTCTAAACAGAGAGTCAATAAAGAAATAAAGACTTTGAATAATATGTTAGAGGATCTAGACCTAATAGACAAATACAGAACATTACACCCAAATACAATGGGATATGCATTCATCTAGATGCATATGGATCATTCTCCAAGACAGTCTATATGCTAGACCACAGAACAAATACAAATCTCAATGAATTCAGAAAGACTGAAATTACACAAAGTAACTTCTCTGAGCACAAGATAATCAAGTTGGAAATCAGTAAGGGCCAGAGAACCAGATTAGGCACAAAGATCTGGAAGTTAAACAACACACTTTTAGACAAACAGTGGGTTAAGGAGGAAATTGCAAAAGAAATGAGTACCTTGTAAAGAATGAAATTGACAACACAACATATGAAACCTATAGGATGCAGCAAAAACTGTATTGAGAGGGAAATTCATAGCCATAGCCATAAGTGCTTATATTAAAAAAAGAAGAAAAGTTAAAATCAAAGACCTAACTGCACACCTGTAGGAATTAGTAAAAGAACAACATGTTGACCTTGAAGGAAATAGAAAGAAGGAAAAAACAAAGATTAGAGCAGAGCTAAAGGAAATTTAAAATAAGAAAGTAGTAGAAAAAAAGAAACAAAACCAAAAGATGGTTGTTCAAGAAGATTAATAAAATTGAAAAGACTTTAGGTAAACTAAGAAAGAAAAAACAGAGACAAAGCAAATACATAAAATAAAAAATGAGGAATGTGATATCACCACAAAAATATAAAATATGAAAGAAAGAGTACCATAAGAGGATACTTTGGAAAATTGTATGCCAACAAGATGGATAACTTAGAAAAAATGGACAAATTCCTAGAAACACAGAAACAATGTACATTGATGAAAGAAGAAATTGATGAACTCAACAGACCAATCACAAGTAATAAGACTGAGTTAATCATCAAAAACCTCCCAACTAAGAAGAGCCCAGGACCAGACACTTCACAGGTGAATTCTACCAAATATTCTGGAAAGAACTAACACTTCTCCTGCTTGAACTCTTCCAAAAAATAGAAGTGGAGGGAACATTGCCTAACTCATTCTATGATGCCAACATCACCCTAATACCAAAACCAAACAAAGATGCCACAAGAAAGGAAAACTATAGACCAATCTCTACAATGAAACTTGATACTAAAATTATTAAAAAAAAAAAAACTTGCTAAACATATTCAACAACACATCAAATGAATTATATTCCATGACCAAGTGAGTTTCATCCCTGGTATGCAAGAATGTTTCAGCATAAGAAAATCAATCAACGTAAAACAAAACATAAAAAGACTGAAAGAGAACAAAACCACAAGTTCATCTCCATAGATGCAGAAAAATCATCTGACAAAATAAAAGCACACTTTCCTGATAAAAGATACTTCAAAGAATAGGAATAGAAACTTCCTCAACATGATAAAGGGTATATATGAAAAACCAACAGCTAACACCTTATTCATGGTGAAATCCTAAAAGGTTTCTGTTGCTGAGCGGGGAGGTCTCAGTCTCACTCAGGCCCAAGAGTCGGGGGGGTCAGCTCCTACCGAACCGCCGGCGAGGGGTGCTCCAGGGATAGAGCACCGGGGCTCTCCAGGCGTGGGGGACGCGCGGTTAGGAAAGAACCACGGAGACCGCCTGAGCGCAGGAACAGGTCTGCTTTATTATGGAAGCACACTTAGCTATATAGGGGTGGGTAGAGGGAGGGGCGTGATGAAGGGAGGGTTGGCTAAGGGGCGGCTGTGGATAGGCTGAAGCTGATGGATAGACCTGAGGTAAGCAGTTACTGGGGAAGAGGGCAGATTGTGGGTTGGCAATATGGGCGGGACTGGCGGGAAGGACGGCGGGGGCTGGAAGGGGAGGAGGGGTGGAGAAAGGCGGCAACCATTGCTCCTTTTGTTTTTAAAAGGAAATAGAGGCAACAAGTTTTGGTGCGCACTGTGGGTGTGAATAACTCGGTGTGCGCAGCAACAAAAGACAAGGATTATGAGGAGGAGGAGGAAAAGGAGGTTATAAGGACGGGTATGGGGATAAGACGAGGGGTGGGGGGAGACCACGAGGACTGGCCAGTCATGAGCGGACAACATAGCATCTGGCCAGGATGCATGTGCCCGCCATTAGGGTCGGCGCACGCTGGCGCCTGGCGCGCGCCAAGCCTTGCCAGCGAAACGGGCCTGTGATGCCCCTGTACCCCTCGCCCGAGGGGGAGGAGTAGTTGGGGAGAAGTAAGGAGAGGAAGACAAGAAGCTATAGGCGTGCGGTCTGGAGTAGGTGGCGCGGGCGGAAGGGGCGAGGTGGACGGCTGGGGGGGGACTCAGCGGTGGCGAGGCATTGGTAGTGGACTTGTACAAAGGAGCTGAACACTGCATTGGCTTGATCTTTGGCAAGGTGGACTATCCTTCTGATGGCCCAGGGGCCCACAGTGAGGGCTAAGAGGATAATGATAAGGGGGCCTAGGAATGGGAGCAGGTATGGGAGGAGAGAAGATAGGTAATATCTTGATCGACCGCCTGCCGGAGGGCAAGGGCGGCGATCCCCGTGCCTGCTCCAGCGAGACCTAAAAGGGTGGCGACGGGAGGGAGCTGGGGTACAGAGTAGGGGGTAAGCAAGGCTTGGGGTTGTGGGAGCTGAGGGAGGCAGTGGCGAGGGGGGGGCCAGGCGAAGGAGCGGGCAAGGTGGAGTGGGGCAGAGAAGGGGGCTGTGCCTTTGGAGGATTGAAAATCTGATTTGGGCCCACTGGGGTGGAACGTGTGGGAATTGGCTCCTTTTTTATAGTGATAATGGCGCCGTAATCGTAGCCTACTGCATACAGGCGGGCTCCCCACATGTGGCCTCGTAACCAGAGGTCGGAGTTGGGGTCTTTGACTGTGAGTGTGATGGTGTTCCATCGAGTAGCATTACGCTGGAGAGTGAGGTATGGGTCTTTGTTAGGGGCACTGGACCATCCGTGGGCGATGGTTTCGCACCCCCAGGAAGGACAGTAATAGTGCGTTGGGTCACGGCATCCTCTGGCGGAGGATGGGCACATGTAGAAACCTGTGGCAGCGGGGTTGTGTCCCCCCCACTCATAAGACGGAAGGTTCGTGCGTCCAGTGAGGTTGGCGACATCAGTAGTGAAAGAGGGGGCGGAGGCAGTTACGTTCGAGGCGAGGAGCCTTTTTTGTTGCCAGAGGGAGAGGGTCCAATTGAAGGGCTGGTGACTCGGGTTGGCAGCGGCTGGGAGAGCGAGGGAAGCCAGGACGAAGAGAATGGCTGCGAGGCTGTGTAGAGGCATCATCTGACGGTGCGGCATCTTGATGATGGCTGGTGCTGGATCCGGGTGAACGGGGCGACCTCTGGGCCGTATCCACTGTCAATGTTATCTCTCACCGAAGGCATAGGGTGCTGATCGTTCGGTGGAACTAATGGGTTAGTGGCAGGCCGAATGCAATGCCCAGGAACCCAGAGCGGCTGCGGCTCAGACTCTGGAAAGACACAAGCAAAGCCCCTCCCCTGTGCTAGGAGGGGAGCTGGATCTTGCCAGCGATTTGTGGCAGGGTCTTTCCAATGGACAAGGGGAACTTGCGAGGGCTGCCACATGGGTCCCCAGTGCTTATGGGTAGGGGAGAGTCCACGGTCATCGAAGGTTAGGAGATTGTGATGAATGAGGCAGGCAGTCACGACGTCAGCGGGGGCCTTGTGGGGAGAGGAGGCCCTTTCTTTTTGAATGAGTAGCTTGAGCTGTTGGTGAGTGCGCTCGACGATTCCTTGCCCCTGTGGATTGTATGGAATGCCAAAATGATGCGTGATGTGATACATTTGCACGAAGCTGGCAAAAGAGGCACTGCGATACGCTGGTCCATTGTCTGTTTTGAGATCCCATGGAATTCCCATGAACAAAATAGCTTGGTGAAGCGCCTGGATGCAGTGTTTAGCACTTTCTCCCGCAAGAGGGACTGCATAGCACAGATGCGAAAAGGTGTCAATTGCCACATGAAGATATTTGAGGCGGCCGAATGCACTGACATGAGTGACATCTAATTGCCAGCTTGAGTTCGGGCGGAGGCCGCGGGGGTTAACACCTTGAGGCTGCAAAGGTCCAAGTGGCAGCAAGGGCGCGCAAGTTCGGCATGCGCGCACAAGGTGCTTGCAAGTCTCAATGGGTATGTCTGGAAAGAGCTTTCGGATGGACCGCACAGAGAAATGAAATTGGGAATGTAAGAGCTTAGCTTGATTGACAAAGTCCCCAAGCCGTGGCCCGTCAGCAGGGTTTTCATGTAGGAGGACCGGGTTTACCTGGCGGCTTGACACAGAAGTATCAGCGAGGTCATTCCCTTGAGCCAGCAGTCCTGGTAGGCCAGAATGGCTTCTGATATGAGCAATGAACCAGGGCTGCTGCCTCGCCTCAAGCAGTCGCTGTACGAAGGCGAGCGCCCGATCGATGTTTGAGTCACCTGGTAGGAAAGTAGCAAGCAGGAGGCTGAGACACACCTGAAGAGTGTATAGGCTGTCAGTAAAGATGTTGAGAGGCTGGTCTGGGTGGAGATTGAGGACTGCAGCGACAGCTAGAAGCTCGCCCACTTGAACAGAAAAGTCATTTGCGAACAGCAGTTGCCGTGGCTCAGGATTCCCAGGAGTGTATATGATGGCAGCAAATGCCGTTTTTGAGGCATCTGTGAAGGCAGTGATGGCTGAAGGGATCGGGTTCCGTGCGGGCAATGGACGGAACGGGCTGGAAAACGCCAATTGAGACATTCCCTGCAGCAATCGGTGATGAGGATAGTGGTTGTCAAAGGAGCCGCGAAAGAGCTCTACCAGGCTCTGCATTTGGGCATTGTTCATGATGAGGGAGGTAACTTCTTTGGCATCTAAAGGCCAGACAATCGTGTGTGGCGGGATACCATACGTCTGTATGGAGAGAAGTACTAAGTCAGTGGCCAGCGCGATCCAGGCCCTTATGAAAGGGCAGATTTTTGGGAGCTTGCTTTTTGACGTATGAAGAAAGAGGAGGGGGCCATCTTGCCATAAGAGACCCGTGGGAGTGACCGGCGTTGGCAGAACTAAAGCCAAAATTGGAAGGTCAGGGGAGAACCGCTCCAGGCGGCACTGCTGCAGAGCGGCGCTGACCTGTTGGACGGCTTCTCGGGCAGCGGGGGTGATGGTGATGCTGCAAGTGGCTGCAGTTGGTGGGCTATCCTTGGTCTGCAAGAGCTCGAAGAGGGGCTGCATTTGCGCTGTTGTGATGGGAAGTGCCGAGCGAAGCCAGTTGATTTGCCCGCAAAGTTGCTGGAGCTTGGTTAGCGTCATCCTATCAGAAAGGTGGATTTTTGGGCTTGCGGGTTGGATGAACCGATGAAAATGAAAGCCTAGGAATTGAAAAGGAGGCTGGAGGTTTATTTTGTCAGGCTGCACGGTAAGCCCGAGGCTGGAGAGGTTTGTTATTATTGCCAAGAGCAGATCATTGAGGAGCGCACTGGAGCTCGCTGCTAAAAGGAGATCGTCCATGTAGTGGAGAATGTATGTGTGCTCCAGATTGAACTTGGAGCGCAGCGGCTCAACAGCATGGTTGACATACAGTTGGCACATAGTCGGGCTGTTGCGCATGCCTTGAGGCAATACTCGCCACTGAAATCTCTGAGCTGCGCCTTGGTTGTTGATGCGTGGAACTGTGAACGCGAATCGTGGACAGTCCCGGGGGTGAAGAGGAATAGAGAAAAAGCAGTCCTTAATGTCAATGGTTGCTGCGTGAAAATGCTGGGGGACTGCGGTGGGGTGCGGGCATCCTGGTTGAGGTGACCCCATAGGCTTAATATGTTTGTTGATCTCACGGAGGTCATGGAGAAGGCGGTATTTGCCGGTGTTCTTTTTGCTAATGACAAAGACTGGTGAATTGTAGGGACTAGTGGACGGCTCTATATGCCCTGCTTGTAGCTGCTCTTCGACGAGGGCAGCCTGCAGTTTGTGAGCTGGCAAGGGCCACTGCTCGACCCAGATGGGCTCCTCTGTGTCCCATTCCAGAGGGATAGGGTCAGGTTTTGAGATGGGAGCAGTGGCCCCTAGAAGGGGGGGGCAGCGCAGCTGAGAAGGCTTCTGTGGTGATTCGGGCCTTTAGCTGGCTGCGGACATCTCTCCCCCATAAGATGGTCTGGACTGATGAGAGGACGAGTGGACGAATTTGGCCTTCTTGGCCTTCTCGGTCGCTCCAATGCAGAGGCTGGGATGTTTTCCAGGAGGCAGCGGCTCCTGTGGCGCCAATGACTTGAGGGCCGGTTTCGAGGGGCCAGTGATTGAATGCGGCGATCTCGAAGGGAACACAGGAGACTTCAGCGCCAGAATCCAGAAGCCCATCAAGCCATTGCCCATTAATCTTAAGCTCTAATGAAGGTTTCTGGTGGCGTGTGATGGGCATTGTCCACATTATGGCTTGGGAATTCTCCTGGGGGCCTCTTGAGGGTGGGGCTGAGGCCTGCCCCGCTGGGAGTTTAAAGGCTGTTGGGAACCTTGGGCGGAACGGCAGTTGCGGGCCCAGTGATATCCTTTCCCACAACGCGGACATGGCATAGAAGGACCCCTTGGCCGCCGCAACGGCGGGTCTGAGCGAGGCGCTGGGCCTGGCTGGGAGCACTCGCGGACGAAGTGGCCGGGCTGGCCGCACCGAAAGCAGACGGAAGTGGGGCTGGATGAAACAGCCATGGCAGAGGCAAAGGCAGCGGTGAGTGTTTTGACTTGTGGGTCGACGTCACGGCAAGCAAGGACCCATTCGTGCAGAGCTTTGTCGCGTATGGGAAGGACTACGGCCCGGAACGGCGCAAGGCACCCGTCAATGACTAACTCTTTGGCTAACGCAAATTGGGCATCCTCGCTGGAAATTTTCCGCTGACAAGCTTCCAGGACGCGGGCGACAAATGCTGGGAAGGTCTCATTGGAGTCCTGAAGCAGCTGCGCGAGCTTGGTGGGCTGCTTGGTGGAAACTAGAGAGAATGACCGCTGGACGAGGACTTTTACCTGATGCCAAAACCCTGGGTCAATTTCGAGATAAGAATGAGGGTTTGCATAATTGTTGGTACCCGTGTATGCGTCAGAGGGATCGAGGACGCCGGCTTGGGCATTTTCCACTATTTGCCGGTCAACAGCCATTTGGTAATGGGCGCGCCATTCAATAAATTGACCCAGTGTCAGGATGGCATGGGCTAGTGCAATCCAGTCATATGGGAGAACGAGTTGGGTCCCCAACTCCTCAAGTAGTTGCTGCGCATAAGGGCTGCCAATCCCGTCTTCCTTTACAGCTTTGCAGAGGGTTCTGACCTCTTCCGCTGTAAAGGGTAACCAAGTTTGGGGTCGCTGCTGTGTGGGCTGAGGATTCAACGGATATAGCTGGGGGGCTTGAGAAGGCACGGCACTGGGGACTGATGGAGCAGCCAAGGCAGGTGAAGGGCTATTGCCGTACGGCAGCGGCGAGGGATAAGCGGAACACGGGTGAGAAAATGGCGACTTAGCAGCTTCCGGGTGACAACAAAATGGCGGCGGGACCCTTCCGGGCGCTGGCCAAGATGGTGGAGCAGGCACATCCGGTGGCGGACAAAATGGCGCGAGGGGCACTTCCGGTTTAGTGGAAGATGGCGACCATGCAGCTTCCGGGCCCAAACCGGATGCTGACTGGGCAGGAAGAGTCGGGTAGTGGCGGGAGGAGGAGGATACCAGCAGAGAAGAAGCTGGATGTGTGCCATCTTGGGCAGAAGTGGGGGAAGAAGGTGGAAGTCCGCCATCTTGGGGAGCAGCAGGAGTGGTTTCTGTCGGCTGCGGGGAGCTCAGGCGGGGAGGTTCGCGCTCAAGAGCAGCAGCAAGTTGGTCAGACAGAGAGTCAGTGTCGGCGGGCTCATCGGGATCACAGTCTAAAGGCCGTTTGGGAGAAGCTTCATAAATGGCTTCGGTCGGAGTGCCAAGGAGACAGGCGCAAATGGCAACGAGAACGGGTAAGAGGCCTGCTGGGAAGGTGCGTTTCTCATGCTCCATGGCGGAGGTGACTCGATCTATGAGTCGCGAGTATGTGTCCAGGCTCCAGAGTTGGCAGGTGGCGAGCCACGGATTAAAGGGGAGTAAGAGGTCCCAGTACTTTTGGAGTTGCCACAAAGAGATGGGGACTCCATTGGCATCTAGCAGGGCAGTGAGGGCCCTGACTTGTGGCGCCTGACGCAGCAACAAAGAGGCGCCCATGACGGGATAGGAACGGGACAACGGCGAGGGGTCCCTACCTGGAGAGGAGGATGATTGCCGATTACAGCAGCAGCAGCAGCAGAGAGGGGCCGGGGGAGGAGCTGCCCCACGTTGGGGGCGCCAGTTGTTGCTGAGCGGGGAGGTCTCAGTCTCGCTCAGGCCCAAGAGTCGGGGGGGTCAGCTCCTACCGAACCGCCGGCGAGGGGTGCTCCAGGGATAGAGCACCGGGGCTCTCCAGGCGTGGGGGACGCGCGGTTAGGAAAGAACCACGGAGACCGCCTGAGTGCAGGAACAGGTCTGCTTTATTACGGAAGTACACTTAGCTATATAGGGGTGGGTAGAGGGAGGGGCGTGATGAAGGGAGGGTTGGCTAAGGGGCGGCTGTGGACAGGCTGAAGCTGATGGATAGACCTGAGGTAAGCAGTTACTGGGGAAGAGGGCAGATTGTGGGTTGGCAATATGGGCGGGACTGGCGGGAAGGACGGCGGGGGCTGGAAGGGGAGGAGGGGTGGAGAAAGGCGGCAACAGGTTTCCATCTAAGATCTGAAACAAGAGAAGTTTGCCCATTGTCATGGCTCTTCCTTAGCTTTGTGTTAGAAGTACTTGCTGGGGCACTTAGGCAAGAAAAAGATATAAAAGGCACCCTATGAATTCCAAAAAGGCATTAAAATACTCAAAAAAAAAAAAACCACCTTAAATCAGGCACAATGCAAGTACTAAATCATATCGCAATCAATTTAAAGAAATACAGTTTGTGCTGGGGCAAAGTCCTGTCTGCTATAGTCCTCTGAAACTTACAAAACAATTCATCTACTTCCAATATACAAATGGACAAAGAATAAACATTTTCATTACAATAAGGAGAAATTGGGAGGGAAACATGAATCACGATTTCTCTACAGGTCAGTAGACCTGCAGGGAATCCTCTGTTCAATTTCAAAGTCTGGGAATCATTCTTAAGAAGATGATTTCTTCTCCTTGGAGTCTTATGGGAACCCACCCTTTCCACATGCTTGACCAACAGCCATTTTCTTGGTTCCACCTCCATCAAGTGTCTGGGTGTCAACCAAGCTCCAGACCTCACCCTCCAAGAGTGTTGGGGTGATTGCCACACCTTACCAATCTTTGGGTTAGGGTCTTAACCCCCCTAGTACAGTGATGTGAACAGAACTTTCCTCCTAACCTTTGGCATACAGGCTCAACCCTCTCAGAGCATTGAGTTGACCACCTGGCCTTCCCTAATCTTTGGCATACAAGCCCAACCCTCTCAGAGCAGTGAGTTGACCATTTGGTCTTCCCTAACCTTTTGGGGACATGTCCACCTCTTTCAGACCTGTGGGGTGTTGACCTTAACTGTCCTAATCCTTGGAGAATGTGCTCCACCCTCTATGTACGCTGGGACAGCAAAACTCTCCCAGAACATTGGACAGGAGTATCCTTCAACTGCTTCAACTGCTAGGGCAAACTCGCCCTCTCTGTACACAATGGTGGGGTTCCTTTCTTGGCCCAAGGAGATGTCTTAATTCCAAATCTCTGCTTCCATGGTTATCCTCTTAAAACTGTTTCTCCTTCAAGCTCTCCTTTCCATGTCCTTTTAATTCCAGGCTGACAGTGCTTTTGTTCATACAGCTCTCTCAAAAACCTTGTTGGTTCAGCATTCAGGAAGCAGGGGTCCAAGCCATCAGATGGTAAGACTTTCCACAAGTCTTTCCAACATAACTGCATCTTCAGTCCTGATTTACCAGTTCCAAGTTTAGTTAAGTCCTCCAATGGGGCACTTTCATCTGGGTGCTTGATTTCCAGAGGCTTGGAATTTCCAGAATTAGTTTCTGTTTTCTTTGTGCCTGACAGTTCAGCCCTCAGTATATCTCTCATTTAGCATTTTGCTATAAACTGCAAGAAGAAGCCAAGGTGCATTCTACAGGTTTACTTTGGAAATTTTTCCAGCTAAATGCTGAGGATCACCATTTTCAAATTCTTCCTTCCATAAAACACCAGGAGTTAATCTTGCTAAGTTCTCTGCAATGTTAAAACATGGATAACCTTAACTCCAGTTTCCAATAATACTTTCATCATGTACTTCTAAGGTATCATAAAAAGTTTCTTTAGCATCCATATCCCTACCAACAGTCTCTGCAAAACAATCTCAGCCTGTTCTATCAAGCATCTTACAATTCCTCCAAAAAATACCCCTTACCCATTTATAAAACCTTTCCAGCATTTTGGTAATTGCAAAAGCACTTCCCCATTCCTCAGTACCAAATCCTCTATTAGTCAGCCAAAGGGGTGCTGATTGAAAATACGGGAAATGGTTTGGTTTTTATAAAGGGTATTTATTTGGTGTACAAGCTTACAGATACCAGGCCATAAAGCATAAGTTATTTCCCTCACCAAAGTCTATTTCCACGTATTTGAGGAAGATGGCTGCTGATGGCTGTGAGGGTTCAGGCTTCTTGAGTTCCTCCCTTCCAGGGTCTTGAGTCTCTCGGTTCAAGGTTTGTTTCTTCCCAGGGCTTCCTTCTTCCTGGAGCTGGCTTCTCTTTCCTCTCTGAGCTTACTTCCCAAGGCTCCAGCTTAAGGCTTCAGCATCAAACTCCAACATCAAAACTTCAAAATTTAAAATACCCTCAATTGTGTCCTTTGCCATGCCTTTTATCTGTGATTCCCAACTTACAAGGTGTGGGTACTCAACACCCTATGGACTCAAGAGTTTTACTTGATTACTTAATCAAGTAATCAAGTAAATATCTTAATCCAATATAATCTTATATGCCCAAAGAAAAAGACCAGTTTACAAACATAATCCAATATTTCTTTTTTGAATTCAGCAGTAATATCAAACTGCTATGGGCATCCAGATTGGAAAGGAAGAGGTAAAAATTTCACTATTTGCAGATGATATGATCCTATACTTTGAAAGCCCTGAGAAATCTACATCAAAGCTTCTAGAGCTCATAAATGAGTTCAGTTAAGAGGCAGGTTATAAGATTAATGTGCAAAAATGAGTAGCATTTCTGTGCACCAATAATGAGCAATCTGAGGAGGAAATCCAGAAAACATCCCATTTACAAGAGCAACTAAAAGAATCATTAACATAGAATACATATAACTGAAGATGTAAATGACTTGTATGCAAAAACCTACACAACACTGTTAAAGGGAATATAAAAATAAATGCAAGAATATTCCCTGTTCATTGATAGGAAGACTAAATATCATTAAATGTCTATCCTACCCAAACTAATCTACAGATTTAATGACCAATAAAAACCAACACAGCACTTTTTACTGAACTGGAAAAAACTAACTATGAAATTTATTAGGAAGAGAAATAGACCCCAAAGAGCCAAAGACACACTGAAAAAGAAAAATGAAATAAGATGAATCACACTACCTGACTTTAAAACATACTACAAAGCTACAGTGGTCAAAACTGCATGGTATATGGGGACCACATATTTTTTGAAAGTAATATTAAAAAAATAAATAAAGACAAAAAAACCCCTGCATGGTATGGCACAGGGATAAACATACTGACCAAATGAACATAATTGAGAGTTCTGATATAGATCCTCATATGTACAGTCAACTGTTTTATATATATTTTTTATTGAAGTATATCATTCATACATGAACATACATAAACACTAAGTGTATAGTAATGATTGCAAACTTACAAAATAAACACATAATATCACACAGGGATCTCAATTTGCATTGGTGTGACACATTTGTTACAAACTATGCAAAGCATCATCAAAATATTACTACCAACTATAGTCCTTACCTTACATTTGATATATTTTTCCCCCAACACATACTATTTTTTTTAAAATACATTTTTGTTAGATATTGTGAACTTGCAAAACAATCATACAGAGGTGTAGATTTCCCATACAACTACACACCCTGGTGGAACATTTGTTACAGATTATGAGATAATATCATCAGACTATTACCACCAATCATGGTCCATAGCATACATTTGGAACACTTTTTTCATACACCTCCATTATCAACATAGTACAGCTTAGCATTGATGCAAGAATATTTTAGTATTGCTGTTAAACAGTCTATAGGTCACACTGATTGTAGTTTTCCCATGTTTCTCCATATTCCCATCACCCTGCAATAGTGATGTACATCTGCTCTAGATCACAGAAGGACTCTCTTGCATTTGTGCCCTTAACCACAATTCTCAATTGCATGTGGGTTCACCATGTTGTTCAGTCCCTAGATTATTCTTTTGCTTTCTTTCTGTTGACATTTACTTCCAAGACTACTATTATAAACCAGTTGCTACTCACTCTAATGTGTTGCTATCAACTCTATCCATCTCCACACTTTTACAGTCAAGTTAATTAAAACTTTTCTGTACATTAAGCATCCATAGTTCTTCTCAACTCTCCCCTTATCTCCTTATAATCTATACTCTAGGTTTTAATTCCATGTGTTTATTATTTGTATTTAGCTCATATTAATGAGACCAAGCAATATTTGTCCTTTTGTGTCTGGCTTACTTCACTTAGTATAATGTCTTCAAGACTCATCCATGTTATCATATATGTCCCAATTTCATTTCTTCTTATTGCAGCATAGCATTCCAGTGTTTGTATATACCACTTTTTGTTTATCCATTCATTGGTGGATGGACACTTGGGTTGTTTCCATCTTTTGGCAATTGTGAACAATGCCACTATGAACATTCGTGTGCAGATGTCTGTTCATGTTATAGTTTTTAGTTCTTCTGGATATATTCCTAGCAGAAGAATTGCTGGATCATATGGCAGTTCTATATTTAGCTTCCTGAGGAACCGCCAAACTGTCTTCCACAGAGGCTTCACCATTTTACACTCTGCCAACAGTGAAGGAGTGTTCCTATTTCTCCACATCCTCTCCAGCACTTATTGTTGTCTGTTTTTTAAATAATGGCCATTCTATGTGGTGTTAGATGGTATCTCATTGTTGTTTTAATTTACATTTCCCTAATAGCTAGTGATTTGGAACATTTTTTCATGTGCTTTTTGGTCATTTGTATTTCCTCTTTGGAGAAATGTCTACTTAAATCTTTTGCCCATTTTTTAATTGAATTGCTTACTCTTTTATTTTTGAGTTGTATGATCTCTTTATATAGAATGGAAATGAAACCCTTATTGGATAAATGGTTTCCAAATATTTTTTTCCCATCATCTGGGCTGCGTTTTCACCTCTTGATGAAGTCCTATGAATCACAGAAATGTTTGAGTGTGAGGAGGTCCCATTTATCCATATTTTCTTCTGTTGCTAATGCTTTTGGCTTAAGGTTAAAGAATCCACCACTTACCACCAGGTTTTGAAGATGTTTCCCTACATTTCATTCTAGGAGCTTTATTGTACTTCCTTTTATATTTAGGTCTTTGATCCATTTTGAGTTAATTTTTGTATAAGGTGTGAGGTAGGGGTCTTCTTTCTTTCTTTTGGCTATGGATATCCAGTTCTCCCAACACCATTTGTTGAATAAACTGTTCTGCCCCAACTGGGGGGACTTGACAGGCTTGTCAAAAATCACTTGGCCATAGATGTGAGGGTCTGTTTCTGAACCATCAGTTCAGTTCCATTGGCCTATGTGCCTATCTTTACACCAATGCCATGCTGTTTTTATCACTGTAGCTAGGTATTATGATTTAAAGTCTGGAAGTGAGAGTCCTTCAACTTTGCTTTTCCTTTTTAAGACATTTCTGGCTATTTGGGGCCTCTTACCCTTCCAGATAAGTTTGATAATTGTGTTTTCCATTTGCTTAAAAAAATGCTAGTGGAATTTTTATTGAGCTTGCATTGAATCTGTATATCAATTTGGGAAGAATTGACATCTTAATGATATTTAGTCTTCCAACCCATGAGCATGGAATGTTCTTCCAATTATTTAGGTCCTTTTTTATTTCTTTTAGCACTGAATTATTGTTTTCTGAATACAAGGGCTTTGCATCCTTGGTTAAGTTTATTCCTAAATATTTGATTCTTTTAGTTTCTATTGTAAATGGAATTTTTTCCCTGACTTCCTCCTCAGATTGCACATTATTAGTATATAGAAACACCACTGATTTTTGTGTATTGATCTTGTATTTTGACACTACTGAAATCATTTATTAGCTCTAGCAGCTTTGTTGTAGATTTTTCAGGATTTTCTAGACATACAATCATATCTTCTGTGAATAGTGAAAGTTTTAATTCTTCCTTTCCAATTTAGATGCCTTTTATTTCTTTTTCTTGCCTGATTCTTCTAGCTAGAACCCCTAGCAGTATATTGAAGAACAGGGGTGACAATGGGCATCCTTGTCTTCTCCCTGATCTCAATGGGAAAGCTTTTAGTTTTTCACATTAAGTACAATGTTAGCTGTAGGTTTTTCATATATGGCCTTTATCATGTTGAGAAAGTTTCCTTCAATCCTATTTTTTGGTAGTATTTTTATCAAGAAAGGATGCTGTGTTTTTTCAAATGCCTTTTCTGCATCAATTGATAAGATCATGTGATTTTTCTTCTTTGGTTTATTAATGTTGTGTATTATGCTGATTGATTTTCTTGCATTGAACCAGCCTTGCATGCCTGGTATAAAACCCACTTGATCATGAGGATAATTCTTTTAATGTGTTCTTGGATTCGATCAGCAAGTATTTTATTGAGGATTTTTGCATCTGTATTCATTAGAGAAATGGGTGTGTAATTTTCTTTTTTTTTTTTTTGTAATATCTTTATCTGGCTTTGGTATTAGGATGATATTGGCTTCATAGAATATTTTTGGTAGCATTCCTTCTTATCAAATTTTTTGGAAGAGCTTGAGTAAGATTGGTATTAAATCTTCTTTAAATGCTTGGTGTAACTCACCTGTGAAACTGGTCCTGGGCTTTTCATTTTGGGGGAGCTGCTTAATGACTGTTTCAATCTCTTTACTTGTGATTGGCTTGTTGAGGTCTTTTATTTCTTCTAGTGTCAGTGTAGGCTCTTTGTACATTCCTAGGAATTTTTCCATTTCATCTACATTGTCTAGTTTTTTAGCATAAAGTTGTTCATAGTATCCTCTTATGATATCCCTTCTTTTTGTGGGGTCAGTAGTAAGGCTCCCCTTGTCATTTTTTACTTCACTTACTTGTATCTTCTGTTTTTTTCTTAGTCACTCTAGCTAAGGGTTTGTCAATTTTGTTAATCTTGAAGAACCAACTTTTACTTTTGTCATATGTCATAGTTCCTATGTCATAGGAAATAGTTCCTTTAGGTGTGTAGTTAGGTCATTGATTTTAGCTCTTTCTTCTTTTTTTAATGTAAGCATTGAGGGCTCTAATTTTTCCTCTCAACACTGCCTTCACAGCATTCCATAGGTTCTGATATGTTGTATTCTCATTTTAATTTGTCTTGAGATATTTATTGATTTCTTTTGAAATTTCTTCTTTGACCCACTGATTATTTAAAAGTGTGTTGTTTAGTTTCCATATATATGTGAATTTTCCCTTTATTTGCCACTTGTTGATTTCCAGCTTCACTCCATTGTGATTACAGAAAGTGCTTTGTATAATTTCAATTTTGTTGAATTTATTGACATCTGCTTTGTGTCCCAACATATGGTCTATCCTGGAGAAAGATCCATGAGCACTTGAAAAGAATGTATATCCTGCTACTTTGGGGTGGTATGTTCTGTATATGTCTATTAGATTTAGTCCATTCATCATTTTATTCAAGCTCTCTGTTTCCTTATTGATCTTCTGCCCTGATGTTCTATCCAATGCTGAGAATGGTATATTAAAATCTCCAACTATTATTGTAGAGAGGTCTATTTCTCCCTTCAGTTTTGCCAGTGTTTGCCTCATGTATCTCGAGGCATCCTGGCTAGGTACATATATATTTATAATTGTTATTTCTTCCTGATGAATCATACCTTTTATTAATATGTAATGTCCTTCCTTGTCTCTAATAACAGTTTTGCTTTTAAAGTCTGTATCATCAGATATAAGTATAGCTACCCCAGCTTTTTTTGTTGTTGTTGTTACAGCATGCATGGAATATCTTTTTCAAACCTTTCACTTCCAATTTATTGGTATCCTTTGGTCTAAGGTAAGTCTCTTGCAGACAACATATGGATGGCTTATATTTTCTTATCCATTCTGCCCGTCTGTGTCTTTTGATTGGGGAGTTTAATCCATTAACATTCAATGTTATTACTGTAAAGGCAGTTCTTATTTCATCCATTTTCATCTTTGTGTTTTGTCTGTCATTTTATATTTGACACTTTCAGTTACTGTTACTGATACAGTTGTCATTTCTAGACTATCTTCCAGGTCTCTCTCTCCTGTCTTTTCTTTTCAAGCTGTAACACTCCCTTTAGTATTTCTTTGCAAAGCTTGTCTTTTTGTTGTAAACTCAGTTTCTGTTTATCTGTAAATATTCTAACCTCACCTTCATTTTTAAAAGATAATCTTGCTGCGTATAAAATTCTTGGCTGACAATTTTTCTCCTGCAGTATCTTAAATATATCATACCAGTGCCTTCTTGCCTCCATGGTTTCTGATGAGAAACTGGAACTTAATCTTATTGGGTATCCCTTATATGTTATGCATTGCTTTTCTCTTGCTGCTATCAGAATTCTCTCTTTGTCTCCGGCATTTGACTTTCTGATTAGTATGTGTCTTGGAGTTGTTCTATTTGGATTTATTCAGATGGAAGTACATTGTGCTTCTTGGACATGGATATCTATGTTCTTCAATAGGGTTGGGAAATTTTCCACCATTGTTTCTTAAATATTCTTTCTGCCCCTTTTCCCTTCTCTTCTCCTTCTGGGACACCCATGACACAAATGTTAGCACATCTCTTGCTGTCATTTAGTTCCCTGAGACCCTGTTCAATTTTTTCCATTCTTTTCTTCATCTGTTCTTTTGTCTGTTCACTTTTGGAGGCCATATCTTTGAGCTCACTGATCCTTTCTTCTGCTTCCTCAAATCTGCTGGTATATGCCTCCAGTGTATTTTTAATTTCATTTATTGCACCTTTCATTCCCATAAGGTCTATTTTTCCATGTATGCTTTCAAATTCTTCTTTGCGCTCATCCAATGTCTTCTTAATATCTTTAATCTCTTTAGCCATCTCATTGAATTTATTAAGGAGATTTGTTTGAACATCTAAGACTAGTTGTCTCAGCTCCTTTATGTCATATGCAGGCTTATCTTGTTCCTTTAATTGGGCCATCTCTTCCTGTCTCTTGGTATGGATTGTAATTTTTTGTTGGTGCTTCCACTTTTGGCTTGCTAGATGTATTTATTCTGGGTGCAGTTTCTCCCTTTAATTTAGGGATTTCTTATCTTTTCTTGCTTGCTGGTTGTGTAGTAGAAGGGAAAGATGTAGTTGATGCTGTAAGCTATGAGGTTGAAGCTGCCCATATTGCCCCAGGAAGTGATGAAATTTCTCCCACCTTTCTCCTCTGTCAGGGGACAGAAAAAAAGAGAGACAGATGGTACATGTGTCTTGCCACATAACAGAAATGACAGAAGAGTCAGATTGCTAGCAGCCAGTTTTTGGGAAGAAAGCATTACTTTTATTATGCCTTGATTTGGGCATTCTCTTGTCCTCAAACTGTAATCAAATTCCCTTGATTTAAGCCAACCCATTTCATGGTATCTGCCTTAAACAGCCTAGAAAAGTAAAAATACTGCCTTTTGGGCATTTCGTGTTGTTTGTTCATCTAAAACAAGATGGAGGACTTCTTTCCAGCAGTGTTTTTTTCTTGGTCTGACTTCATTCTTATTTATTTTTTTTTTTTTTATTTTTTTATTTTTTTATTTTTTATTGACTTTGTAATAATATTACATTAAAAATATATATGTGAGGACCCATTCAACCCCACCCCCCCACCCCCCCTCTCCCCCCCCCCAACAACACTCGTTCCCATCATCATGACACATCCATTGGATTTGGTAAGTACATCTTTGGGCACCTCTGCACCTCATATACATTGGTTCACATCATGGCCCATACTCTCCTCTATTCCATCAAGTGGGCCCTGTGAGGATTTACAATGTCCGGTGATTACCTCTGAAGCACCATCCAGGGCAGCTCCATGTCCCGAAGACGCCTCCACCTCTCATCTCTTCCTGCCTTTCCCCATACCCTTTGTCCATTATGTCCACTTTTCCCAATCCAATGCCACCTCTTCTATGTGGACATTGGATTGGTTGTGTCCATTGCACCTCTATGTCAAGAGGAGGGTCAGATTCCACCTGGATGCTGGATGCAATCCTCCCATTTTCAGTTGTAATCACTCTAGGCTCCATGGTGTGGTGGTTGTCCTTCTTCAACTCCATCTTAGCTGAGTGTGGTAAGTCCAATAAATCAGATTGTAGGTGCTGGAGTCTGTTGAGGCTCAGGATCTGGCTATCACATTGTCAGTCCAGAGATTCAAATCCCCTAAATATATCTTAAACCCCAACATTAACTGCACCTCCAGCACATTAGCATGAAAGTCTTATGAAGGGAGATCCCATCTGAGTCCAGATTCATCACACATAAACACCATTTCCAAAGAGGGGCCATCTGCCCTGGTAGTTAACCCCATCGGCCATAACCATAACTCCCATGGGTCTCTTTAGCCCTCAAAGGAACCAATATCTGGGGGTTGTATCTGCTTTATCTGTCTCTCTGACTCTGCTCAGTTGTGCATGAGGGCAAACCTTCTGCCAGCCTCCAGACTCTTTTTTAGAAACTCGTAGCCATATAAACTCATTTCTCCTTTCCATTTCCCCCTTACTTTAGGTCAAACAGCATTTTAAAGTCATGGTATTTTATGTAGACATGGATATTCTGCTGACCCGCATTGAATCTTCCGTATAAGGTCATTTTCCAGTTGCATCATCAGTTGGTAGTTGATAGTGGTCCCTCGTTGCCAGGGAGGCTCATCCCCGGGTGTCATGTCCCGCGCTGGGGGGAAGGCATTGCATTTACATGCTGAGTTTGGCTTCGAGACTGGCCACATTTGAGTAACATGAAGGCTGACAGAAGGAAATTCCCAGGCACAAAGTTGCTCTAGGCCTTGTTCTTATTTTGGGTTTATCAGCTCACAAGCATAGTCATTAGCATCAGGGGCTCACTGTTGAACCCTCACTCCCTCCCGGTCACCACCACTGTACCTGGGAGACTGTCGCTGCTCCCCTAGGGACCATGACAGAGCACCACTGGCCAGGAACCCAGTACCCCCCCTACTGTGGTTTTTAATTGTTGCCACTATGAGTATATCCAAACATTACCATGCACCCTGGACATATGTTCTGTACAGCTCCCTGTCAGTCATATATCACCTGTCATTGGTATCCCATACCAGTATCCCTCCATTGCCATTGTTGAAACACTCTGTGATCCAGAACTCCCCGAAATTTGAAGCCCAATATAATGTCATGGTCCCTTACTAGGGAATGGCATATAGCGATGAGTTTAAAGGGTAGATAAAGAACTTGGATAAAGTTAGATAAAGAACTTAGATAAAGAATGTTGACTTGAAAAAATTCCACATCCTATTTTTTTCTTTTTTCCCCCCCCCCCCCCCAATTATTCAGCTTTTCTTCACAGGAGTCCTAGACCACAGCAATGTATATATATAATATACAGCACTCCCACACATCCACCAGAAAACCTTTTCCCTTCCACAGTGATACTCTTACGCCCTATTCATATCATATTTACTTAAAGTGATGTACAGAGTCTGAGACATTAGCTTTCTAACAAGGTGACATCTGTGCTTACATTATGGTGCATACTTTAGGATACACAGTTCTTTACATTTTTAGTTATCCTATGTTTTACATTATGGTTTACATTATCAGTCTGTCATCTCCTATATGTTATGGTGTAATATTACATGTTTTATATCCATCTTTGTGTACTCTCAAGAAACTCCTCTCTTACCCCCCATTTACTTTGGTTCCACACATTTAACGTCCATTTTCCCTTCCACCTTGGTGCCCTCAGTGATAGCCAACCTCCGTTTCCTGAGGAGCCACTTCCAGAGATAGATGGAATAGTGTTCAGGGCCTAACTTGCTCAACTGCCCCAATGCCCTGGGAGCCACCCTTTCTCTCGAGGGATACAGTTCCCTCTATTGGATGGCATTAGTCCTCCCCAGGATGTGGGTCCACCCCCACTCTCACTACTTGGGTTTCTACCCCATGGTGTCACCCACTCTGGCAGAATGAGCATTTAGACATTCCCCAGGAGCCCGTCCTGCATCAGACCCTCCCCTCCGAGCATTCTAAACAGGTTACCCTCTTTATTATATTTTGATATGATTTTCTCGGCATTTTACTCTCCACCAACACCTGACCCTCTCCTGTGTTCGTATGCTACCCCTCCCTCCCCCCACTTTTGGGCAACGTTACCCATCCGTCCCTCCCCAGCCACCCTCAAACCCGCAAAGCCCCAAGCAAAGGCAACCCCTTACCCCCCTTTTATCTCTTCTTTGTGTTCATACTTACCACCATCTCGTCTTAAATTCCACCCCTGCAGACATCGGCTCATATCCTTCCTCCACCCTCCGATTTCCTGCAAGCCTATCGTTCAGTCTCTTGCTATCTAGGGCAGCTTGTTTATTTCATATCATTGAGGTCATGTAGTATTTGTCCTTCAATGTCTGGGTTGCTTCACTCAACATAAGGTTCTCAAGATTCATCCATGTTATCACATGTGTTTGTAGTGTGTTTGTTCTTACAGCCGAGTAGTATTCCATTGTGTGTATATACCACATTTTATTGATCCACTCGTCTGTTGATGGGCATTTGGGTTGATTCCAACTTTTGGCAATAGTGAACAATGCTGCTATGAACATTGGTGTACATATATTGGTTTGTGTTCTTGTTTTCAGTTCTGCTGGGTATATTCCCAGCAGTGGTATTGCTGGGTCATATGGCAAATCTATGGCTAGTTTTTTGAGAAACCGCCATACTGTTCTCCAGAATGGTTGGATCCTTCTGCATTCCCACCAGCAGTGGATGAGTGTTCCCCTTCCTTCACATCCTCTCCAGCACTTGTATTCTTCTGTTTTTTTCATAGCTGCCAATCTTATGGGTGTAAGATGGTATCTCATTGTGGTTTTGATTTGCATTTCCCTGATAGCTAGAGATTTGGAACATTTTTTCATGTGCTTTCTTGCCATTTGTATTTCTTCTTCGGAGAAGTGTCTGTTTAAGTCTTTTTCCCATTTTTTAAATGGGTTGTTTATCTTTTTATTTTCAAGATATAGGAGTTCTTTATATATGCAAGTTATAAGTTTCTTATCAGTTATATGATTGCCAAATATTTTCTCCCACTGTGTGGGCTCCCTTTTTACTTTCTTGACAAACTCCTTTGAGGTGCAGAAGGCTTTAATTTTGAGGAAGTCCCATTTATCTATTAGTTCTTTTTTTTTTTTTTTTTTTTTTTTTAAAGATTTATTTATTTATTTTAATTCCCCCCCCTCCCCTGGTTGTCTGTTCTTGGTGTCTATTTGCTGCGTCTTGTTTCTTTGTCCGCCTCTGTTGTCGTCAGCGGCACGGGAAATGTGGGCGGCGCCATTCCTGGGCAGGCTGCTCTTTCTTTTCACGCTGGGCGGCTCTCCTCACAGGCGCACTCCTTGCGCGTGGGGCTCCCCCACGCGGGGGACACCCTTGCGTGGCACGGCACTCCTTGCGCGCATCAGCACTGCGCATGGCCAGCTCCACACGGGTCAAGGAGGCCCGGGGTTTGAACCGCGGACCTCCCATATGGTAGACGGACGCCCTAACCACTGGGCCAAAGTCCGTTTCCCTATCTATTAGTTCTTTTGCTGCTCGTGTTTTTGGTGAGATATTCATAAATCCATTACCTATTACAAGGTCCTGTAGATGTTTCCCTACACTGCTTTCTAAGGTTTTTATGGTCTTGGCTCTTATATTTAGGTCTTTGATCCATCTTGAGTTAATCTTTGTATAAGGTGTGAGATGGTAATCCTCTTTCATTCTTCTACATATGGCTATCCAGTTCTCCAGACACCATTTGTTGAATAGGCCACTCTCTCCCAGTTGAGAGGGTTTGGTGGCTTTATCGAATATTATGTGGTTGTATATGTGAGGTTCTATATCAGAGCTTTCAATTCGATTCCATTGGTCTATATGTCTCTCCTTATGCCAATACCATGCTGTTTTCACCACCATAGCTTTATAGTATGTTTTGAAGTCAGGTAGTGTGATTCCTCCAATTTCGTTTTTCTTTTTCAGTATGTCTTTGGCTATTCGGGGTCTCTTTCCTTTCCAAATAAATTTCATAGTTAGTTTTTCTAGTTCCTTAAAGAAGGCTGCATTGATTTTTATTGGGATTGCATTGAATGTGTAGATCAATTTTGGTAGGATAGACATCTTAATAATGTTCAGTCTTCCTATCCATGAACAAGGAATAGTCTTCCATTTATTTAGGTCTTCTTTGATTTCCTTGAACAATCTTGTATAGTTCTCAGTGTATAAGTTCTTTACCTCTTTAGTTAAATTTATTCCTAAGTATTTGATTTTTTTATTTACTATTGTGAATGGTATTTGTTTCTTGATTTCCTCCTGATCTTGCTCATTATTGGTGTACAGAAATGCTACTGATTTTTGCGCATTGATCTTATAACCTGCGACTTTACTAAACTCATTTATGAGTTCTAGAATTTTCGTTGTGGATCTCTCAGGGTTTTCTATGTATAGGATCATGTCATCTGCAAATAATGAAATTTTGACTTCTTCCTTTCCAATTTGAATGCCTTTTATTTCTGGTTCTTGCCTCAGTGCTCGAGCAAGTACTTCTAAGACAATGTTAAATAGGAGCGGCGACAGTGGACATCCTTGTCTTGTTCCTGAGTTTAGAGGGAAGGAGTCTAGGATTTCTCCATTGTAAACAATATTGGCTTTAGGTTTTTCATATATACTCTTTATCATGTTCAAAAAATTTCCTTGTATTCCAATCATTTGGAGTGTTTTTATCAAGAAAGGGTGCTGTATTTTGTCAAATGCTTTTTCTGCATCAATAGATATAATCATGTGATTTTTTTCCTTCAATCTGTTTATATGGTGTATTACGTTGATTGATTTTCTTATGTTGAACCATCCTTGCATACCTGGGATGAATCCCACTTGGTCGTGGTGTATAATTCGTTTAATGTGTTGTTGAATACGATTAGCAGGTATTTTGTTAAGTATTTTTGCGTCTAGGTTCATTAGAGAAATTGGTCTGTAATTTTCCTTTCTTGTGATGTCTTTGCTTGGCTTTGGTACTAGGGTAATGTTGGCATCATAGAAGGAGTTGGGTAATGTTCTTTCTGTTTCGATGGTTTGGAATAGTTTCAGCAGGATTGGTGTCAGTTCTTTCCGGAATGTTTTGTAGAATTCACCTGTGAAGCCATCTGGCCCTGGGCTCTTCTTAGTTGGGAGATTTTTAATAACTGATTCTATCTCTCTGCTTGTGATTGGTTTGTTAAGATCATCAATTTCTTCTTTTGTCAATATGGGCTGTTTATGTGTTTCTAGGAATTTGTCCATTTCCTCTAGATTGTCATTTTTGTTGGAATATAGTTTTTCAAAATATCCTCTTATGATAGTCTTTATTTCTGTGGGGTCAGTGGTGATATCGCCTTTCTCATTTCTTATTTTGTGTATTTGCATCTTCTCTCTTTTTTTCTTTGTTAGTGTTGCTAAAGGTTTGTCAATTTTGTTAATCTTCTCAAAAAACCAGCTCTTGGTCTTGTTTATCTGTTCAAGTGCTTTCTTATTTTCTATTTCGTTTAGTTCTGCTCTTATCTTTGTTATTTCCTTCCTTCTTCTTCCTGTTGGGTTACTTTGTTGTTGTTTTTCTAATTCCTTCAAATGTGCAGTTAGTTCTTCAATTTTTGCTCTTTCTTCTTTTTTGATATATGAATTTATGGCTATAAACTTCCCTCTCAGTACTGCTTTTGCTGCATCCCATAAATTTTGGTATGTTGTGTTATCATTATCATTTGTTTCAAGGTAGTCATTGATTTCTTTTGAGATTTCCTCTTTGACCCACTGTTTTTCTAAGAGTGTGTTGTTTAATTTCCAAATCGTGGTGTGAAATCTGGGCTTCTTTCCCTTGCAAATCTCCAGCTTGACTCCACTGTGGTCAGAGATAATGTTTTGTATGATTTCAATCTTTCTGAATTCGTTCAGCCTTTCTTTGTGGCCTAGCATATGATCTATCTTGGAGAATGATCCATGTGCGCTTGAGAAAAATGTATATCCTGCTGTGTTTGGGTGTAGCGATCTATATATGTCTATTAGATCGAGCTCCTCTAATATACTATTCAGATGTTTTGTTTCTTTGGTGATTCTCTTTTGAGATGTTCTGTCCAGAGTTGATAGTGGTGTATTAAAATCCCCCACTATAATTGTAGATGTATCTATTCTTTCACTTAGTTTTTCCAGCGTTTGCCTGACATATTTAGAGGCACCCTTGTTAGGGGCATAGATATTTATGATTGTTCGATCTTCTTGACAGATTTTCCCTTGGACTAAAATGTAGTATCCTTCTTTGTCTCTCACAATTGTTTCACATTTAAAGTCTATTTTGTCTGATATTAATATAGCTACTCCTGCCTTTTTTTGGTTATTGTTAGCTTGTATGATTGTTTTCCAGCCATTCACTTTCAATCTCCATGCGTCTCTGGGTCTAAGATGTGTCTCTTGTAGACAGCATATGGATGGGTCATATTTCCTTATCCAATGTCCCAGTCTGAATCTTTTGATAGGTGAGTTTAATCCATTGACATTCAGTGTTATTACTATCAAGGAATTATTTGTGTTAGCCATACTTTGATTGGATTTGTGTTTGTCATATTTTGTTTGTATATTTTTTTTTGTCTTTTTTGTTGTTGTTGTTGGTCTTATACTCTCCTCCAACTTTGCCTTTCCTGTTTTTTCCTTTCTTCCTGCAGCACTCCCTTTAGAATTTCTTGAAGGGGAGGTTTCTTGTTGGTATACTCTTTCAGTTTCTGTTTGTCTGCAAATATTTTGAACTCTCCATCATATTTGAATGCTAGTTTAGCTGGATAGAGTATTCTTGGTTGGAAATTTCTTTCCCTTAGTACCTTGACTATATCATACCACTGTTTTCTTGCCTCCATGGTTTCAGAAGAGAAATCAGCACTTAATCTAATTGAGCTTCCCTTGTATGTGATGGTTTTCTTTTCTCTTGCTGCTTTTAGGATTTTCTCTTTGTCTTGAGCATTGGATAATTTGACAAGTATATGTCTTGGGGTGGGCCTGTTGGGGTTTATGACTTGTGGAGTGCGCTGTGCTTCTTGGATATGTACATCTGTCTCTTTCAGTAGATTTGGGAAGTTTTCAGCCATTATTTCCTGCAACACTCTTTCTGACCCCTTTCCCTTCTCTTCACCTTCTGGAATGCCTATAATACGTATGTTTGAGCGTTTTGCATTGTCATTCAGGTCCCTAAATCCTAATTGGATTTTTTCTATCTTCTTATTGACCCCTTCTACTATCTGTTTGATTTCTGATGTACTGTCTTCCACATCACTAATTCTCTGCTCTGTCTCTTCTAGTCTGCTGATATTTGCTGCAAGTGTATTTTTGATTTCTTGAACTGTGGTGTTCATTCCCATCATATCTGTTATGTTTTTGCGTATGTCTGCAATTTCCCCTCCAAGTGATGTCTTCATGTTGTTAACCTCTTTCATTACTGCATCAAATTTGTCGGTGATAAATGTTCTGAGATCTTTCATTGCTTGTGCCAAGTTTTGCTCCCCTTCGTGATTATTGGTTTGTTGATTGGATTCAGCCATGTTTTCCTGATTATTGGTTTGGTTCGTAGATTTTTGTTGCTTTCTGGTCATCTCTTTATTTTGACGAATTTAATCAGTTCCTTAGCTTCTTTGTCTGCTCTTGGAGGTTAATTAGTTGTTATTTTTGCACAGGTGTTATATCTTCTCTTTGTCACTTTTTTCTTCTTATTCTAGTTACTTGTTGTTGGTTAAGTTCACTTTAGAGGAAAGTATTAGTGTTGGGGAAAGGCAATTGTGTAAGCAAGGGAAAAGTGTAAAGTTGTATTGGTGATGTATGTTAATAAAGCAAGAATATGAGATCTGGAAGGATGGAGGTTAGATTCATGTAGATTGTATAGAGTTATAGCTGTAGGTAGAGTACCTTTTATGAAGTAGATGACTGAATTTGGGAGGAATATGGTATGAACTACACAGCTATTGTTTTCATGAGAGAGGGAAAAAGAAAAGAAAGGTAATAGTTTCAAGAGTGGATAATAGACAGAAAACAGAACAAAGGTATTAGAAATTAAGAGTTAGACACTTTGTGGATCAAAGAACGGGAGGTGGGGGGTGGAATATAGGAGAGACAGTAGATGATAGTGGATATCAAGATGCAGGGGAAGGGGGATAGTGTAGGTAGCCTAAATCAGTTCACACAGAAATGAGGCAGTGGAGGATGGGAAAACCCAGGAAATGTGAGGTGTTCCCTGTAGCACCTATTGTATACTTGAATTAAAGTAAAAATAAGTGGAAGATGAGGGACAAGAGGGAAAGAGAAAACCGAAAAAAAAAAACTAATTATAATAAAGAAAAAAGAAAGGCAAGAAGAAAGGAAGAAAGAAAAAGAGGATGGGCAAATGGTGGGGAACGGATAGGGAGAAGAGAGATACAGGTACACACGTGTCACAATTGCAACACTATCTAAAACAACGACTTCCCCCCGCTTTGCCCTAAAAACCCTGTCTGTCTGCCCAAATGGGTCTGCAAGCACCTCCCTTCCCACAAACCCCCAATAGGCCGCCCAGGGCCCACGAACTCCCCAGTACTGCAGATGCTCAAAAAAAAAAAAAAAAAAAAATTAAGTAAAATAAATTAAAAAAAACAAAAACAAAAACAAAAACAAAACATAAAAAAAAAAAAAAACAAACAGAAACCCCTCCGCAGGCCCGGCTCCGCCCGCCGCGGAGGCTTGGACCTGCTCTGCCCGGCTCCTCACGCCGCCTTGGCCTGGCCTGGCTCCGCCCAGCTCCGCTCGCTACAGCGGCCCAGCCGGCTCCAGCGTCCACCTCCCGCCACTGCGGCCTGGACCGGCCCTGCCCGGCTCCGTACCCGCCGCGGCCTGACCCGGCCCCGCCCGGCTCCAAACGCTACTGCGGCCCGCAGCCGGGGCCTGAACCAGCCCCGCCCAGCTCCAAACGCTACCGCGGCCCGCAGCTGGGGCCTGAACCGGCCCCGCCCGGCTCCAAACGCTACCTCGGCCCGCAGCCGGGACCTGAACCGGCCCCGCCCGGCTCCAAACGCTACCGCGGCCCGCAGCCGGGGCCTGAACCGGCCCCGCCCGGCTCCAAACGCTACCGCGGCCCGCAGCCGGGGCCTGAACCGGCCCCGCCCGGCTCCAAACGCTACCGCGGCCCGCAGCCGCGGCCTGAACCGGCCCCGCCCGGCTCCAAACGCTACCGCGCCCAGCTCGGCCTGACTCGGCCCCGCCCGACCCCACTCGCCGCCGGCGCAGCCCGGCCCGGCTCCGGCGTCCGCCGCTGCGGCCCGGCCTGGCTCAGCCCCACCGAGCGGGGCTAGATGCCTCGTCTCCGCCTACCCAAGGAGGGAATCCTCTACAGGTAGCTGGGATCTCCGTGTATATTTCACAGACGAATCCTCTCTGTTACCTTCCCTCCAAATCGATGTCCAGACACCTCCGGACCAGCAAAAATCCTGAAACAATCCGGTCCCAAAGAGTCTCCAACGCCGCCCAGCCAATTCCCTGCAGAAGACCCTAACAGGGATGTTCACTCAGCCGCCATCTTGCCCCCTCTCCTCTGTTGTACCTTTTAGAGAGTCTTCATTCTTATTTATAATCAAATAATATTCCATTTGCATCTATATACCACATTTTATTTATCCATTCATTGGTTGGTGGTTGCTTGCATCTTATGGTGATTGTTAATAATGCCACTTTGAACAATAGCAGGAAAATATCTGAGTTCCTGCTTTTGATTCTTTTTAGGTATGAGCATACTAAAGGGATTACCAGATCACATGGTAATTCTATGCTTTCTGAGTAATTGCCAAAGTTTCCAGTGTCTGTACAATTTTACATTCCCATCAGCATTTTTAAATTGGGCTTTGTATTAGTCAGGGCTCTCTAGGGAAAGAGAACAAAATTTCTGTATATAGTTTGAGGTTTAATAAATTTTGTCTCACACAACCATGGGACTGCACAAATCTAAATTCCATACAGCAGGCTGCTAGCCATGGTCTCCCATGAAGGTCCTTGATGAGTTCTATAGGAGATGCTGGCTGTTAGAAGTAGAAATGGAAATTCTCTCTGAATGCTTAAGTCACTTCTCATTTTAAGGCCTTTAACTGATTGGATGAGAAATCACTCATTGCTGATAGTAATCTCAGTTGATTGTCAATTTAATCAACCATTGATGCAATAATCTCACTGATGATTAAAGTCCATGAAATGCCCTTGTATTGCAATTATTTTTAATTTTTAAAAAATTTACCTTGTATTACAATTAGACCAGTGATTGCTTGATGAAACAACTGGGCACCATTACCTGGCAATTTGACACATTACCTTAAGCATAATACCATCATACTCAGAGGCATACAGAAGTATTCATTTAGGTGATTCTTCTGTTCCACATGGTCTCCACTGGAGATGCTTGAATCAGGTGGAGTCAGGTCAGGTTTCATGAACCCTGATGGCTTCACTCACCAGTCTATTGTCTTGGAAGGGATTACTGGAAGGGTGTGATCTGATAGGACCTTCAACTAGGCATGAGCACGGTAGTCTCAGGGTGGTCAGACTTAAATGGTGTCTCAGACATACCATAGAGAGTTTTCTCTAGCTATAAAAGCAGAAGAGGGAAGTGGACTTGGCCCAGTGGATAGGGCATCCATCTACCACATGGGAGGTCCACAGTTCAAACCCCAGGCCTGTGTGGAGCTGGCCCATGCACAGTGCTGATGTGCGCAAGGAGTGCCCTGCCACTCAGGGGTGTCCCCGCATAGGGGAGCCCCATGCGCAATGAGTGCACCCCGTAAGGAGAGCTGCCCAGTGTGAAAGAAAAGTTCAGCCTGCCCAAGAATGGCGCCGCATACACGGAGAAGCTGACACACAAGATAACTCAACAAAAAGAAACACAGATTCCCGTGCTGCTGACAACAGAAGTGGACAAAGAAGAGCATGCACGCAGCAAATGGACACAGAGAGCAGACAATGGTGGGGGTGGAGGTTGGGAGGAAAGAGGAGAGAAATAAATTAAAAAAAAAAAATCTTTAAAAAAAAGCAGGGAAACAGACTTTGGCCCAGTGGTTAGGGCGTCCGTCTACCATATGGGAGGTCTGCAGTTCAAACCCCGGGCCTCTTTGACCCGTGTGGAGCTGGCCATGCGCAGCGCTGATGCGCGTAAGGAGTGCCGAGCCACGCAAGGGTGTCCCCTGCGTGGGGGAGCCCCACGCACAAGGAGTGTGCCCGTGAGGAGAGCCGCCCAGTGTGAAAAGAAAGAGCAGCCTGCCCAGGAATGGCGCCGCCCACACTTCCCGTGCCGCTGACAACAACAGAAGCAGACAAAGAAACAAGATGCAACAAATAGACACCAAGAACAGACAACCAGGGGAGGGGGGGAAATTAAATAAATAAATAAATCTTTAAAAAAAAAAGCAGAAGATGCTAGTTTCCTAATTCCTGGGTCATAAACTAGCATAGTGATTCTTCCAGCCATTCTACTTTTCACAGTGGTCACATAGCCCACCCAGTTCAAGAGGATGGGACATGAGCCCACCTCTCTATAGGAGGATGGATCATGGACATAAGGCCTCAATTCATCCTCTGGTCAAATTGACTAAGCTGAGATACCAATTTGTCACAAGCTGGGCCCCAGCAGAAACCAGACCCAACTGGACTGAATCACTATGGTCAGTAAAATGTAGCAGAAGTTGCCCAAACACCCATTGTGGTTTCTGCACCCACTAACTATATCAATTAATGTGGACTGACTTCTTATCCAACCTACAGGTGCATGTGAATGAGAGTAACTAGAAAGTAATCTTACTCACTGCCTTCCCACTCTAGCCTGGATTGTACCATCGCCCTCCCAAGGTGTAGGAGGTGTGTGGGAGTTCTCAAGAGTAAGTCCCAGAGAGAGGGTTATGGGGATTTTCCCAGAATACTGATCAATGTGATAATTGATTTCTACCTCCAGGTATCTGAGATCAGTATCTGCTCATGTCTGTCCCCACCTCACCACACTCCATATGTTCTTGGACATTCTTGTGATGGGAATATTTCAATATGCATCATCATCCGGATTGAGAACCTCTTTCCAAGAAATCCTCCAAATAATGCTCTTCCAAGACACACAAGGGTTTACACATGATCAGACATAAATATTATAATGCAAGACTCAGGGTTATCATTTGTGAAGGGGAAATAAAAACTATCATTACCAAAGGAAGAGTTCATGGAAATCCTTCTAAATTTAATTGTACCTCCATTTTACACTCAAATCATGGATTATACTCTAAACTAAGGGATTTTGTTCTTATTTTATCTTAAAGTGTTACTATTAAGACATAACTAGTAGGTAGTTATTAAAACTAAATCTCAATGCCAACACCCCTTTAACATAAGATCCTCAAACCAAAATACATCATTACATGTTGACTTTGGAAGAGATTGATGTTATTATTGTTAATATTCTCATTTATAAAATAATACCAGTAATGTATTTCATTAAAATAAATTTCAAATAGTTCCTTAACTATTAATCCAGTAACATGCAAAGAATGCCTAGAATTAAATGCATGGTCCTCTATTACCATGAACAATTTAAAGAGTTATTGCTAAGGAAAAACAATCCAAAGCTACTTTCCTGGCTGACCCAGTCACAGAAATTCCTCTACTGTTTTATTATTTCTGTGAATACCATAACACAAGTTAGTTATTTCATTAATATACCAAATCCCCATAACTGACTTTCCTGTTCACAGAAATCCCTCTAAATAAAATACCTATCAAGAGCTAAAAGCATTTTAAAGTAGTTTGGGTTTCTACGATTATCCTTGCTATCATCAGGACCCACAAGGATACCTAAAGGAGCACATGGTGAGAGCCATGAAAAGGAGGAGGGAATGGTTGATTGGGAGAAACCAGAAACCCACAGAAGATACAGGGACCTGCACATCCTTCCCAGGACACTCAGGGAAAGAGACACCACTCAGGGAAAGGCAACTGGGGAAAGACACAGAATAAGCAGGATTCTATGGACCAAAAGTAGCATTTACTATGAGCTCAGGGAGGGGTGGTGGGATTGGGAATAAAAAGGAAGAGAGAGAAGAGGGGTAAAGGAATTATCATAAATTGCCAGGTCTCCATGAAAATAAAAGTGTGTAACACTGTGTCAGAGCAACTGACATTGAACAGAGGGTATTAAAGAATCCATTTTTTACCTTAAGTTAATATGTATAGACATGCCATATATAAATAGGTAGAGGCCAATGTAGGTGTGGATGTTTCTATAAAGAAATACATTCACAGTTAGGACCTCACTGGCCCCAGGCCTGTAGTTTCTCAGTTGATAGGCATGGATGCTTAAGGACCTCAAGCTACCTTGGCACACCTCCTTCTACTTCCCCACTGGGGAATTCCCTGCCATCTGTGGTCACAAGAAGTTTTCCTGCAGGGGGTCCTGAGCCCTGCAAACTTGACAATGCTGTGCCCCCAATGATAGCTTGTGTCTTACTGCCACTAGTGGTCACATCTTCTTTTGGACAATTCCAGAATCCTCTCTTTGATCCCTACTGTTTCTCATTCTGCTAATGCACTTCTTGTGGTCACACAGCATGTGAATTGCGGCATTTCCTTTGTGATTCCAGCAGGGATTGCTTGGTTTTCCTCTGCTTTTTTCTTTAGTTGCCCCATGAGTAGAAAAGGGTGGATGTGGGAGGGATGAAGAGGCCTGTGTTTTTGTCCCAGACTCAGAGAGGGGCGGGTCTTAACAACTTTCTCAGGCAGGTCCCCTTGGTGGGAGTTGGGAAGAGGGAGCAAGAGACTGGGAGCATTTTCCCTGTGTCTAGACATCTCTGTCCACATTTTATCCCCACCCTGACTCTTCTATCCTGGATCTGACTGTGGAACTGAGAACATCATGATTGGATGTCTGCCAAGAGACACTATCCTCACTCTACCCCCTGCAGTTCCACTCCCTCCATGGAGTCCCCACCATCTTAAAGCTGCCCTTCTTCCTGCCCATCAACTCTCCACCCTGACCAGTCAGGAGATGTTCCCAGAGAGTTAGAACATTCATCTGTGTAGAAGTTAAGTTTCTGCCTCTATGCTATTGATTCTCAAATGGTTTAATGGTTTAGCTGTGTTTCCTGGGTTAGGAAAAGTGAGGAATGGGATTTGGTCTGGACTGGGGAGTTTCCCAGAGGACTTTCAAGGTTTCTTAAAAAATTTACTTCAAAATTTTTCTGTGTGTATGTGTATAAGTATTTATTTATTTATAGAAGCTGCGAGATTACAAAACAATCATGTGTAATGTACAGAATTCCCATACATCACCCATCCACCAACAGCATACATTGTTGTGGAACATTTGTTAACAGATTATAAATAAAAATGATCAGACTATCACCATTAACTATGGTCCATAGCATACACTTGGTGCATTTTTTCCATACATTCCCTATTATTAACATCATGTATTAGTATTGTACACTTGTTATAGTTCATGGGAGAACCCTCTCATATCTGTACTGCCAACCACAGTCCATCATCCACTACATGGCTCACTGTGTCATACAGTCTCATGCCCTGTACATCCCATCTGAAGTGTATACTCAGTGGCTCACACCCCCTGCAGTTATTAACCTGCCACCTAGGGAGGGGGTATTTGAAAGAAGCTTTTGAGTGGAGAGGGGCCTGTGGCTATATCCCATGTTCTACCTTCAATGGAGCTTCTAGCTTTCAGTGACTGCCATTTGAAACAAGTGATTAAAACTGGCTAGTGGGTTTGGGAGCAAAGGCATGGAATTGCATTTTAAGTGGTGAATCAAGCCTGAAATCATTCAAAGATAACTAATAGAACTTGGTTAAAATCACCTCCCAGAACCCATGCTAAACCTCCCTGATATCCTTCCATCTGAGTTCAGAAGCTACCTCTAGTCTCTGCAGGTAAGTAATGTAAGTAATTCCTAAGCTGAATGACACAGGAAGGACACCTGCCACATCTACCTCCTCAGCTGGATGCCTTTCCAAGGACATGTGGATACCTGCCTCCTCATACCATCTCATTGCTCATTCATTCTATCCTGCAAAAGTGGGAGTCTGCCAGGGCCTTGACTGTAAACTTGCTTACAAATCCTGGACAACATTGGGACTGAAATTTAATGAGTATTTTAGGTGAAGTGTCCATGGTGGCAACATATTTGGAGATGAAGCTTACCCTTGGACTGCCTTTCCATATAGTTCTTCCTTGGGATCTGACTCTGGCTAAGAAAGTTCTAAGGAAGAGGCAGAAACTCCAGTGCAAAGGCAGCTTTATTCAATCAAATGAGTTTCAGGTTATTTTAAATGATTATAACAATTGATCAATCACAGAAAGGAAGAGTAATTCATTAAAGACACAGGAAAGAAGAAAGTATATACAACCACTCACCAAGTCAGGGGAAAACACAACATTTGAACTCTCACATGGCTGAGAAACACTTTTACATCTGATCAGAATCCCAGTTGGAAAAATAAACCCAGGCAGAGTGTCCTCTCCTGGGTGAGGTTCCAAATGCCAGGTCAGGGATCATCCCTTTTTGGGTTCCACACCTCAGAATTCCAGTGATTCTTGCAACCCATGGGGAATGATGAGCTCACTGAAAGTAACCAAATCCATCCAGTGGTGGGTGGCCTGCCCACCTCAGGAGAAACATAATGCCTTTGTTCTATTCTATTTATGGTACACTGAACAGGACCATAAAGGTTTTCAACTTTTAGATTTATAGGGGATACAGGATGTGCAAATATCATGTCTGGTATTTAGTTCTTCTTAAACATTTGTTTTTTGAGTAATGGATGATGAGGTTGTCTGCTTAGCAGCATTACAGCATTCCAAAAGACAAAGGACAAGTTAATCACTCACAATTCTAGGCCAAAACAGCAGACACTATTGATTAGAAAGCTTATGAATTCACAATTCTTAATAATTTTCTTATAGTACTTCAGGAGGCCTTGGGAAAAAGGATGGAAAGGGTAGACAACAGGAAGCACCACAGGTGGCTGGTGACATCCTTGTCCTGAGGACACAGAGACCAGAGACCACTGATCCACAGGTTGGGGGAAGGACAGCTAGGTGCCAGCTGTTAAATTACATATACAATTGTCAGAATTTCTGTTTATCCCAGTCAATGTGTTAAAGCATCAATATTTATAGTGAGGAAAGTAAGAGCAAAAGAGCCCACCACTAGGGGTGACTACTCAGGGGGATGGGTACTGGGTTTTTTGTGTGCAGGAGGAGTAGCCAGTGACCCTCCAGGAAAAGGGCTGTATGGCCTCTTGTACGGTAATCTGTGACTGATCAGGTCCTACCAATAGCTCACATTATCCCTAGACTTGCTGGTAGTAGAAGACTTGGTAGACACAGGCAGCCAGGTAAGTTGTGAAAAAAATGTTCCTTGAATCTGTGTCAACAGGGCTGCCCCAGGGCTAGGTATGTACTCCCAGTTTCTTCTATCTGAACACTCAAAGAAATAGCATTCCCACTGCATCGTCTGAATATTTTAAAGTAAAAATCTGACCTTATGAATTTTTTGCCAGCAGGCATCTGCCTGCTATCAGGACAGTTCTGGAGAGATTTGTCTCCCTCATTTTTAAATGGAAATAGTGGAAGGGTACAGAGTCTTAGTGTTACTAGTCAATTACCTCTTTTGTATCTGGGAGAAGAGGGGCAATTCAGACCCCACATAACTCTCACCAGTCTACAGCTTTCTCCTTGTCATCTTCTTTTTTTAATTTTTTTATAACTAATGGTATAGTTTTCATAATATTGTTTCATCAATTATATGAAAGGTACAACACTAATTCAAAATGCTAATAATAGGGAAAATTGTGTGCATGAAGACAATATAGGGAATCTCCACATTTTCCATATTATTTTTCCATAAATCTTCAAGTTCTTTATTTTTTATTTTTTTACATTTATTTATTTATTCATTCATTCATTCATTTATTTATTTATTTTTGCATTTGGTGAATAAATTTTGGAGCACTGCTGCACCACATGGACAATGGTTTACACTGTAGTTTACACTCTGCCCAAGTCCACCCAGTGGGCCATAAGGCAGGATGTACAATGTCCAGCATCTGTCCCTGCAGTACCACCCAGGACAACTCCAAGTCCTGAAAATGCCCCCACATCATATCTCTTCTTCCCTCCTTACCCTCAGCAGCTACTGTGGCCACTTTCTCCACATCAATGCTACAATTTCTTCCATTACTAATCACAATAGTTCCATAGTAGAATACCAGTAAGTTCACTCTAATCCATACTCTATTCCTCCACCCTGTGGACTCTGGAATGGTTATGTCCATTCCACACCTATATCAAGAGGGGACTTAGATTCCACATGGATGATAACGCAGTTCTCCCATTTACAATTGTAGGCACTCTTGGCTCCTTGGTGTGGTGGTTGATTTTCACCTCCCTTTTAGCTGGTCGGGGTAAATCCAAAAAACCAGAGGGTAGCAGTTGCAAGTCTGCTGAGGCTCAGGACCTGGCTGTCACATGGACAGTCCAGTACCAACCACAGGTTCAGTAAAAGTAACAGAAGAGGCATGTGTAGAAAGGTCACTTCTGAGTCCAACACCATCACACTCAGGAACACAAATTCCAAAGTAGTGCCAGCTGACATAGCACTGAACTCCAGAGCCATCTGCCATGGCCATAGAACTGTGGATCTCTGTAGCCCTCAGGAGAATCAGTACCTGGGGTTGTATCTACTTTGGCTGTCTCTGGGACCCTACTAAGGCATGCATAAGCTCAACCCCTCTGATGTCTTTAAGTATGGTTGGAATCTCCAATCAAATAAAATTTTGAGTTTTAGTTTCCAGTTTGGGCTCCCTTTGGCTTTCCATGTGGTGAAAGAAAATTTGTTGTTCCCACTGACCAGGCCCATAGGTAACTCTCTCTCTTTCTATGGTTGGACCTTATAATGGTTGTTTATTTAGTTTTGTAAGAAACTTCATTTTTTTTCCTTGAAATTGTACCGTTTTACATTCCCACCAGCATTGTGTCTTGTCCACATCCTGGCCAATACTTACCATTCAAGTTGATATGTTGTGATTTTAATTTGCATTTTCCCAAATACTAATTTATTTGTATTTATATTTTGTGAGATGTAGTACCTTTTATCTAGTTTCTTTTACTTAATATATTTCCTTTTTTTTACCTTTAATGGATAATTATTAAGATATTACTATACACTACTGTCCATGTTTTGCTTTGGTTTATATTTGCCTGATATTAGCAATTTGTAACATTAATAAATTTGTTCAGTTTCAAAGAAAAACAGTCTCATATGTGCAATATTACCCATACTCATATTTCACATGAGGTTTTGCTATGCTATACAGTCCTATGATACATTTTTTAGCATTCTTTCTAGAAATGTACATGACTTTAGTCTTTCCCTTTCAACCACTGTCATAACCATGTATTAGCACTGCTAGTTATGGACACTATGATGTGTTTTCACCATTTCTATTCATTTCCAAAGTCTTGAGAGCAATCATTTTAACAATTCTCCACAAGTTAACCCTCAGCTTTCCATTCTCTAACTTCATTATATTTTCTGGTGACCTATATTTTAGTTATTAACTCCATGAGTTTACAAAATCTATTTAGTATATAGCACAATCATACACTATTTGTCTTTTTGTGTCTGACTTGCTCCACTCAACATAATGTCCTCCAGGTTCATCCATGCTGTCAAATGTTTGTGACTTCATTTCTTCTTACAGCTGCATAATAGCCCATTGTATGTATACACCACAATTTGTTTATCCATTCATTGTTTGATGGACATCTGGGTTGTTCCTATCTTTTGGTAATTGTGAATAATGCCACCATATACATTGGTATGCAGATGTTCATATCACTGCGCTCAGTTCTTCTGATTATATACCTAGTGGTGGTATTGCTGACTCAAATGGCAAATCTATATTCAACTTTCTTAGGAGCTCCCAAACAGTCCTCCACAGTGGCCATACCATTCTACGTTTCCACCAATAGTAAATAAGCATTTCTATCTTTCCACACCCTCTTCAATACTTGTAGTTTTCTGATATTTTAACACTTTGTGTGTAATGATAATTCATTGTAGTTTTGATTTGCATTGCTCTAATCACTAGTGCTGTTGAACATTTTTTCATGTGACTTTTCACCATTTGTATTTCTTCTTTGGAAAAGAGTCTATTCAAGTCTTTTACCTATTTATTTCAGAAATTTTAAAAATAAAATAATTGGTCAGTGTACAGATTTTGTTCATCTTCATTCAGATTCATAGATGCATTTTAGTATTTTTATTTTGACACATTTCATTACAATGTATTGTAAGACAATTTATTAACTCATTGAAGGAACAGATTCATAGTTACTTGAATCAACATTGAGTGCTTGACATGCTGCTTTGTACTCCCCTATTAGACACTGCCTGTACTCTCTAGAGACTCCTATCCATCTATTTGAGAACATATCAGGACTCTCCAGGATGTTGGCATCATAGAGTGAATTAGACAATATTCCTTCTATTTTGATTTTCTGGAAGAGTTTAAGCAAATTTGGTGTTAATTTTTTCTGGAATGTTTGGTAGAATTCACCTGTGAAACTGTCTGGTCCTGGGCTCTTCTTAGTTGGGAGGTTTTAATAACTGATGCTATCTCTTTAATTGTGATTGGTTTGTTGAGTTCATCAATTTCTTCTTTCATCATTGTAGGCTGCTTAGGAATTTGTCCATTTCTTTTTCTAAAATTTCTTTCTAGGAATTTGTCCAGGTCTTTGTACATTGTCCTTCTCATTGGCATACAGTTTTGCAAAGTATCCTCTTATGATATTCTTCATTTCTTTGGGGTCAGTGGTGATATCCTTTCTCTTATTTCTTATTTTGTCTATTTGCATCTTCTCCTTTTTTCCTTTGTTAGTCTAGCTAAGGGATGGTCAATTTTATAGCTCTTCTTAAAAAATGAACTGGTTTTTTTTTTTTCTACTGCTTTCTTATTTTCTATTTTATTTAGTTCTGCTCTGCTCTTTGTTATTTCTTTCTTTCTTCTTCCTTTGGGTTTAGTTTGATGGGTTTTTTTTTACTAATTCCTCCACATGTGCATTTAGGTCTTTGATTTTTTTTTTTTAAGATTTATTTATTTATTTCTCTCCCCTCCCCGCCCCAAACTCCACCCTGGTTGTCTGTTCTCTGTGTCTCTTTGCTGCATCTTCTTCTTTGTCCACTTCTGTTGTTGTTAGTGGCACGGGAATCTGTGTTTCTTTTTGTTGGTCATCTTGTGTCAGCTCTCTGTGTGGGTGGTGCCATTCTTAGGCAGGCTGCACTTTCTTTCATGCTGGGTGGCTCTCCTTATGGAGCACACTCCTTGCACGTGGGGCTATCCTATGTGAGGGACACCCCTGTGTGGCACGGCACTCCTTGCATGCATCAGCACTGCGCATGGGCCAGCTCCACACGGGTCAAGGAGGCCCAGGGTTTGAACTGTGGACCTCCCATGTGGTAGACAGACACCCTAACCACTGGGCCAAGTCTGCTTCCCAGGTCTTTGATTTTAACTCCTCTTTTCCTATGTACAAATTTATGACTATTAATTTCCCTCACAGCACAGCTTTTGCTGCATCCCATAAGTTTTGATATGTTGTGTTGTCATTTTCATTGGTTTCAAGATAGTTACTGATTCTTCTGAGGTTTCCTCCTTGACCCACTATTTGTTTAAGAGTGTGTTGCTTAAGTTCCATATCTTTGTGCCTAATCTGGTTCTCTGGCCCTTGCAGATTTCCAACTTTATTCCACTGTGGTCAGAGAAATTACTTTGTGTGATTTCAATCTTTCTGAATTCATTGAGACTTTTTCTGTGGCTTAGCATATGGTCTATCTTGGAGAATTATCTATATGCACTTGAGAAGAATGTATATCCTGCTGTATATGGGTCTAATGTTCTGTATATGTCTATTAAGTCCAGATCCTCTAATATATTGTTCAATGTCTTTGTTTCTTTATTGATTCTCTGTTGAGATGTTCTGTCCAATGGTGATAATGGAACATTAAAGTCCTCCACTGTAATTGTAGAGGCATTTATTCCTTCACTTAGTTTTTCCAGTGTTTGCCTCATATATTTGGAGGCACCCTGGTTAGGGGCATAAATGTTTATGATTGTTCTTTCATCTTGAAAGATTACCTCTTTTACTAATATGTAATTTCTATCTTTGTTTCTCACAATAGTTTTTCTTTGAAAGCCTAATTTGTCTGATATTAATATAGCTACTCTTGCCTTTCTTGGTTATTGTTTGCTTGTAAGATTGTTTTTCAACCATTCACTTTCAGCCTCCTTGCACATCTGGGTCTAAGATGGGTTTCTTGTAGGGAGCATAAGGATGGGTCATATTTCCTTATCCATTCTGCCAATCCCTGTCTTTTGACTGGTGAGTTTATTCCATTAACATTCAATGTTACTACTGTATTGGAATTACATATTTTCTTTATGTCCATATATGCCATATGTTGTTTATATTTCTCTGTTATTTTCTTTAGTTGATCTTACACTCTCCTCCAACTCTTTCTTTCCTGTTTTTATTTTCCTTTTGATCTGCAGAGTTCCCTTTAATATTTCTTAAAGGGCAGGTTTAATACAGATGGCTCTGGAATTCAGTGCCTTGCCATTGGGCCCTTACTTTGGAACTTGTGCTCCTGAGTTTGGTGGGTTTGAACTCAGATGTGATCTCTCTATCATGTCTCTTCTGTCACTTTTACTGAATGTGTGGTTGGTGTTAGGGTTTGTGTATGCTCACTAGAGTTGAATCTCTTGACTGTCCAAGTTCCAGCTGGGCCCTGAGCCTCAGCAGAGTACTTGGGTACTCTTCAGTTTGTTGGATGTACCCAAGTCAGCTAACAGGGAGGTGAAGATTATCACGCACCACATCAGGGACCCAAGAAAGTCTAAAACTGCAATCAGGAGTATCACATCCAATAATCGTGTGGAATCTAAGCTCCCATCTAGATTTAGAGGTGGAGAGGACATTGCCATCCCAGGGTCCACAGGATGGAGGAATAAATTATGGATTAGAGTGGACTTACTGGTATTCTTGTATAGAACAATTGTGACTCTAACAATGGATGAAATTATATTATTGATGTGGAGACAGTGGCTGTGGGAATGGTGAAGGCATGGAGAAGGAAAAGGAGATGTGATGTGGGGGCATTTTTGGGACTTGGAGTTGTCCTGATTGACATTGCAGGGACAGATGCAGGACTTTATATATCCTGCCATAATCCACTTAATGGACTGGGAGAGAGTCTAAAGTACTGTAAACTATAAGCCATGTTGTGTAGCAGTGCTCCAAAATGTATTTATCAAATGCAATGAATGTGCCATACTGATGAAAGAGGTTGTTGATATGAGTGGAGTGGGGTGGTAGGGAGTGGGGTATATGGGAACCTCTTTTATTTTTTAATGTATCATCTTGTGTAATCTATGTATCTTTTTAAGAAGACAATAAAAAATCTAGAACATTGATTACTCAAAAAAAATTTCATGGGGAAAATTGATACATGGAAAAATAAAACTTTAAACTATGCTTAAATGGAATGAAATACAACCATAAGCAAGGTTCCTTGATCCAAAAGTTGTTAGAAAACTACATGAGATTTTGGGGAAAACAGATAAATGAAATAATGCACAATGCTATGTTGTGGGAAAACTGGCTTACCTACTAGTTGTTTCTTTTTATTGTACAAGATGTTCTGAGTTGCCTCCTGTTATTGTAAAGTACCTATTAGTTGTTCACACCATTCTTTCATAATCCTTTACATTTCTAAAGGGTCAGTAGTGATGTCACCTCTTAATTCTACTTTTGGTAATTCGTATCCAACCGCTCTTTCCCTTGGTTAGTCTAGCTAAAGTCCCTGTCATGCTAATCTTTTCAAAAACCAAACTTTAGGTTTTATTAATTATCTCAATTTTTAATTTTCTATTTAATTGATTTCACTATGATCTTTATTTTTCCTTGGCACCCTTGGGACTGTTAACCAGGAGCCTCACTATGATGACACCAGCAACGGTAGTCAAACATCTATATGGTGGCTCAGGCATCCCATAGTGGACAAAGTAAGAGCAAAACTGGCCACCACTAGGCATTTTTCATAAGAATCGTTCCAATAGTCATAAGTCTCAGGGCTGGGGATGGGGGCATTTGACATGGTACTTTCCACATCCTTGGTAAGGTGGGAATTCCCTGGCATATGTAGGGTGCCCACACATGCTCCTCAAGGCACTGCTCTCTAGAGTTGAGAGAGAGTGAAGGAGGAGGGCTCACACTGGGGGTTCCTGGACACCGCGGTCCCCTCGGGAAATTTTCATTTCACATGTGGTCTGGAGCAGCTCTGGCGTGCACATCTGTGCATACAGGCCCCAGTCTGGCAGCGGTGAATGAGGGGTAACCCCTGCATCTAGGCCACTGAGCTGTCTCCTGCCCCTGGCAGAGGCCAAATGTCGGCCAACACTTCCTGGAAACTGGGGCCTTCTCAACACCACTTTGTCTTGTCCTGTGAGGTATGGTCTCCCCTGTGCCCCCAGGTGGAGCCATCTGAGGAGTCCTGCTGGGAGGGATTGGCAGCCCTTGTGTGGGAACCCACTCCAGGTGAATCTGGACAACTCTGTCTTGAAGTGTGAATTGTGCAAGGAGGCGGTGAATGTTTACTGCAAACAGCTCAGGTGTGGCCTGGCTGTGCAGTGATCCAGAGTCCACCGCAAAGGGGATCTAGAGGTTGAGAAGCAGAAGAATGTGGTCTTCTGTTGGGAATCAGATTCTAGCATCTCCACCCACAGGAACTTCTTGGGAGAGTGTAACCTCCCACTGTACACTGAGGTGTGTTCAGGTGAGGACACTGCAACCTGGAGCATTTACAAAGCCTTGATTTTCTTCCATGAAATCAGGGGTAATGTCATCTGTGCCAATACCCTGCACTCAAATGTAACCTTATCTCCCCAGGAAATGGTAGCTGAGGTGACATCTATTGATCTCCAGTGTGCATGGTCCAAGACAGTCCATGGAAATGTTCCCTGTGCTGCTGAACCTGTGAACCCTCCATTCTGCCCCAGAAGCTCCTGCCCAGCCCCAGTCCTCACCATTGCTGTCCTTCCTTCTGGGGAGATGGGCCTTGTGGCCCCCCAGAAAGAGGGCCACAGGGCTAAAGTGTGCCTCATTCATTGTGGAGGGTGGGGACAAGGTGACCTACATCTTCTGGAGGAAAGAGGGCCGCAGGGCTGGGAGCTGACTGTCCTCAGATGAGTGTTTGCTGTTGAATCTCAGGCACCTAGGTCTGGATGGGAGGCAGAACCCATGGAGATGCCAAGGAAATGGGAGGGTCCTCCAGACCCTGCAGATCTCCAGGTACCTGGCTCTGGGAACCCCAGGCTGTGTCAGGTCAGGTGGTATCTTGCTGTCTTACACCCTGCTTCCCTGTGGGAATTGAGGTCAGGGCTGGGTCAGGCTGTTTCACCAAGAAGCTTGCAAGACCCTGCCCTGGCCCCAGAGGATTCCTGAGACATTTTCCCACGGGGGATGCTCAGTACAGCCTTCTGTCCCAGAGCTCATGAAGGCCAAGCTGGTGGGCAGGGAGCACCACTGTGCTGGCCACCTGGTGCGGAGGTGAAGTCTGACTGGGGACATCACCTGTGATGCCAATCTGGAGCTGGCCATGGCCCATTTTGTTTCCCAGGAACTGCAGAGGGGCTTGGCTGTCTCTGCCCAGGGATGTTCACTTCAGCCAAGGCTCTGGACTCATGTGGATGGAGGCCTTTTGGTGTGTGGACAATGAATCTCTTCTGTTCAACTGACTGTGAGGGCATGGGCACCAGCACTGTGTGGGTATAGCCTGTCCACCAGACTCAGGTGCTTGGGGAATGGTAACTTCCCTAGATGCAGGTTCCCCAGGGTGGATTGGGGCCCTGTGGGGTGGGTCTGCAAGCACAGGGGTCCTACAGCTGACTCTGTTATATGAGGATGGTGGACGTCAGGTGGGGAGAGCTCAGGGTCTTGTGTCCTCTGCCATCATTATCCATCTCTGAACCAGGGCTGGATGCTTCCTTGGCCACATGCTTTCTGATGCAAAAAGGGGACATACAGAGTGGATGGCCTGTCCCTCCCCCTATTTCTTTCTTTCCCTCCACTTTTTGTTTTTTATCAGGCATAAGCTTTATTAAGACTTACGGACAGGAGAGGATTTTCAGCCATGGCAGGCCAAAGAATGAAAGTAGTGTTCTGCAAAGTTGTGGGAACATAAGGGGCAATATATGGGTCTCAGAACAAAGACATTTCATAATATAACTACATAAATCAGGTCTGGTGGTATTATTATAGGAAGGAATCATACAGCCTGGAGAAAATTACAGCCTATGATACCATCTTTACATTATTCCCCTTGAGGAGATTTGTTACTTTTTTTCTTAATATATTTTTTCATTAAAAAAAAATATATACTTAGATTATATAAATGTTACACTAAAAATATAGGGGAGGGAAGCTGATATGGCTCAAGCAATTGGGCTCCCATCTACCATATAGGTGGTCCAGGGTTTGATTCCCAGGGCTTCCTGGTGAAAGGCAAGCTGGCCTGCACAGTGAGCTGACCCAAGTGGATGGCTAGCCCATGCAGAGTGCTGGCCTGCACAGGAGTGCTGGCCCACACAGGAGTATTGGCCTACATGAAGTACTGGCCTGCATGGAGACCTGGAGCAGCAAGATGATGCAACAAAAAGAGATACAGGAGTGACAAGAAAAGATGGAACAGACCAGGGGAATGGAGTATCACAAGAGATTGAGCAGCCCTCTCCCACTCTGGAAGATCCCAGGATTGGTACCTGGTGCTGCCTAAAGAGAAGGCAAGCAGACACCGAAGAACACAGAGCAAATGGACACAGAGCAGTGAGTGCAAAAAAAATGGGGGGTGGGGGGTGGTAATCAATCAATCAATCTATCAATCTTCGAAAAATAATATAGGGGAATTCCATATGCCCACTCCCAATCCCTGCCACATTTTCCCACATTAACAACATACTTCATTATTGTGGTACATTTGTTACAATTGAACACATTTGGAGCATTGCCACCATGCATATATTATATTTTACATTATAGTTTACAATCTCTCCTGCACAATTTTGTATATTATGACAAGATGAATAATGACTTATATCTGTCATTGCAATGTCATTCAGGACAATTCCCGAGTCTTAAAAATGACTCCATATTTCTCCTGTTTTCCCCTCTTCCTCCACTCAGAACCTCCAGTGGCCACTGCCTCCATATCAATAATAGTTCTTCCATTGATTGAATCACAGTAAGTCTAGTCCATCATTCATTCCTCAACCCTGATGATTCTTGGATGGTAATGCACACTCCACCTCTAAGTGAGAGGGGGCTTAGATCCCGTTGGTCAGATAGATGGGACTATCTTGCTTGCAGTTGAAGTCTCTCCCTCTTCCTTGGGATGGTTGTCCATTATTATTTGCTTGTTAGTTTTCTTGGGTGAGTCCAATGAACTGGAGATTAGGTGTTTCAACTCTGTTGAGATTCAGTGCTCAACTGGCACATGGACAGCCCAAAGATTTAAGTCTTTTGGACATATATCCACCAACTCTAGCACTAGCTATAGGTTCAAATAGAGGAGACAGAAAAGCCATTTGTAGGGAAACCACAACTCAGTCCTACTCTGTCAGACTTCTCTCCACTTTTTTACTTTGCCTGTGCCTATTCCCCCAGAGCTGAGGACAAGAGGCACAGCTCCTGCTGTGCTATCTGGTTTTGCACTATTGGTCAGTATCTGACCCAATGCAGGTATGTCCATAGAATCCTAGGCCTTATCTTGTGATGAGAATCAGACCCTTAGTACCCTCTGGGTCAGGGTCTCTGAGAGCTGAGAACTGCAGAAGCAACATGTGGAGGTCATCCTTCACCCCTGGGGTTCTTGACCCTGTCCTCTTCTGATCCCACTCCTTCAGGGTGTATGCCCTGCACCTGGGATCCAATTATGGACCCATGCAGAGTTGGCAGGCTAGGAGCAACCCTGAGCTCTCTCCCATATCCCAGAGTTCCAGCTCAATGGCAGCAGCACCTGTGCAGGGTGCATGGAGCTCCAGGTGCAGGAATCTGGGCAGCCCTCTGTGCCACCCACTGGGATCAAGCAGATGTCACCATTCTCTGCCACCACCTTACCTGGGGCAACACAATGTCCACACCTGGGGGAAGCCATTTTGTGGAAGAAAACAATCCCATCTGGCCTTATGTGCATCATTGTGTGGGGACAGGACCTCATTTGTTGAACTGACCTGTGAACACCCTGGTGGCCTCTGCCTGTGTCCTGGGAAAAAAGACCACCACTGTCTGCTCAGGTCAGTGCAGGGCTGTGGGGAGGGGGAAGTTTTGGGTGGGTTCAGGGTGGTCAACGGAGAAGCCGTTATGGGTGGACAGAGGGTGGGCCACACATGAATGAAAGGTGAAGGTGAACTGTGGCTCAGTGTTGAGAATGAGAGATAGATGCAGCAGGAGGAGGTGGAGGGTGCAGAATAAGGTGGAAGAAAGAACAGGAAGATAGGTTAGAAATGTAGGAGGCACAGAGGGAGGAGGGATGGTGGATGGAGGAGTGGACAGGGCCCTCCTCACTCCCAACCTCTGTCCTGCATCTCCCCAACACCCTGCTGCTGAGAGATGGACAGAGCCACTCTGATGGACTAGGGGATACCTCCCAGGGAGCATAGGGACTATTCCTGGAGGAGGCCTGAGACTTGACGATGCACAGATGTCGCATATTGGCAGCTCCATTGCCGATAGGCAAGCAGGCTTATGAAGACGCTTGGCCGCGAGGCAGTCCCCGTGGGGCTGAGCCATCTGCGCTGTCTGCACCTAAACTCGCCTTGCCAAGTGTGATGTGTCCGAGTCCCTGCTGGTGCCCACGGATGCCTCTCAGGATGCTGGCATCATCTGTTTCAGTGAGTGTGGCTCTTTCCCCATCGGAATACTTCACCTTGCCCGCCCGCAGGTCTTGTGCCTGCCCTGACTCGCTCTTCCCTCAGGGAGTCCCCGGGTGCGGCTGGCGGCTAGGTCTAGGCACCATGGCTGCGATTTGGGCACCTTGTGTAAAGACTGCTGGAAACTGTGGCCCCACGTGGTCTGCAGGCGGTTCTGTTGCAGCCTGGCTTTCTGCACCCAGGGTCCACATACTTCAGGGCAGTGACCTGGCACATCTGAATAGAATAGCTGGGCAGTGGGCACCAGGAGTAGGCACTGTAGCAGTGCCATTCTGGGGCTGGGGTCAGCGTGACTGCAGGCACAAGGATGACTCTGGGTGTCTGCTCAGCTCAGTGCAGCTGCCTCTGGAAGTGTCTATGCAGCCATCTCTGGAGCTCAAACACAGTCCACTCCTTTGGGTCCAGGCATGGTCCCTCCAAATATAACACAGAGTTTGGGCAAAATTTAAACAGTATGGTGTCAATTACACCGTGGGTCACCAATCAGAAGTTTCTGTAGGTAGATGCCAAGAGGAGGGAGACATTTTTCCTGGTGGGAATGAAGACAAGATGGGGGCTGGGTGAAGGGCAGCCCAGGAAACACCGCATCCCTGGGGCCCACAGCTGGGCTGGGCATGGCCGTCCTGTTCCAGCCAATGTGACTTCTTTTTCCTCCAGGCTTCTGTGAAAGGTCACCATTGAGGGATCAGCATGCCAGGGAGCGCCTTTACCCAAGAGAAGCTTGGTAAAGCTTCTTGAACAACCCCTTGAGTTAACCATCTTTCAGTCTTCTGAAAAAGCCAAATTTTGAGTAAAGCATGGGTACATTATTGTTATAGAGGCTCTGGTATATTCAGATCTGGTCTTAATCACAGATAATTTTACACCATGTGATCACAGCACCTCCATTGGTTCTATTAATGACTTCATCCTACAAATGCTCATTGATGCCTTCTCAGCCATGAGGTGTCTGGGGGTGGGGATAGAAAGGGAGAGGTGCTCCAGAGAGGAGCCCCAGGGAGGATTCCAGGGTAGGGTCCAAGGAGGAAGCTCCATGATGAATCTCAGGTGGGAGCCCCTTATGGTCACCCTACCTCAGCACATCACTGTGTCCCCTTGTCAGCACTTCTGGGTTCCTCCTGTTGACCTCAAGATGTGTAAAGGAAGAACACTGTCCCTCCCGCCCTTCTTCAGGTAAGGACAGATTCCACTCTCTCCCATATGTCGTGGGGTTTCTCCGAGACACCACACCAGAGAGCATGAAAATCAGAGGCACCCTGCACCTCTGACATTGTGATATAGGAAGAGTCCCCACCCCAGAGAAGACCCTGCATCTCAAGGGAGATCCCAAGCCTCAGGGGAGACCCCATCCCAGCGGAGACTCTGAACCCCTGGGGTAAACTCAAACCCCAGTGGAGATTCCACACCCAAAGACAAAAGGCCCTGCCCAGCCTCCTCCACTGAATGGGGGTGGGGGGCCTTTGGAAAGGTTCCTACAAGTAAATAATATTTATTTCCTCACTGTGTTTATGGGGATTTTATACAAACCCAATGGGGGGGGGTTAGGGGGAAGGACAGCATACCCTGAATGTTCACACCACATTGAGCACATGACTGAGCACTTCAGACTCAAAGCTTCATTTCCTACTCAATGGTCACCATAATTGAGGCCTGGGGCCCCATTGCAGGGGAGTCTGAGAGAGTTTAAATACATTAGTAATCTAGGTATATTGCAAAGTGGCAGATTGGAACGCAGAGTCAAAGACTGGAGCCCAAACCCCTCAGCACAGAGTCTGAAGCTCAGAGCTTAAAGCCTGGAGCCTGGAGCCCAAAACCCTGAGCTTGGAACATGGATCCTGGAACCTAGAGTCCAGAGGCTAAAGCCTAAAGCCTGGAGCCTGGCTCCGAGAACACGGAGGCTGGAATGCAAAGCACAGAACCCAGAATCCAGAGCCCAGATCTGAAGCACAGAGCCCACATTCTGGAGCCTGGAGCCCAGAGTCCAGATCCTGGAGCCTGAAACCTGGGACCAAAACCTGGATCCTAGAGTCTGGACCTCTGAATCCATATTCTGGAACCTGGAGCATAGAGCCTAAAACTTGGAGCCTGGATCCCAAAACCTGGACCCCTCCATGCACAGCCCTCACCCCAGAGCAGAGAGCTTGCAGCCCAAGATGCAGACACCTGAGTCTGGAGAATAGGGCCTGAATCTAGAGCCTGGAGCCCAAATCTCAGAGACTGAATCCCAGAGCCCAGAGTAAAGATCATAGTCTCTTTATACTTAGACAACTGTTCCAGTGCCAGCAGCGATCATGGGTGGACAGTCTTCTCTCCAAGGATTGGCACCCCTTTGAGTAGGCAATTTGTTACCTGGGACTCTGTCCTCCCACCAGAGCCTCAGCCTGACCCATAAGATGCCCCCAAAGACCCATAAAATGCATCTCACTAGTGAGGGTAGACTTGGAGCCCTGTCCAGACACAGACTCCAGGGAGAGGTGGGTCCAGACAGGGAGAAACCAGGGCTTTTCTGCATCTTTTGTTCACCACAGGATACTATGAATTTCAGTCTCACTGATGATATGATGAAATCCTGATGGGAATGGAACAGTCAAGGGACCAGACAGCCAGGTGACCTGTGGCCTTCTTTTGCCCAAAATTTCCAACCTATAAATGTTCAAACAAGGTATCATTATGTGTTCCTTTCTCTCCAAAGGAGAGCAGCTGGTGATCTTGGACTCTGTCTCATGGCAAGGCACATGATGGCATGTGCTGATCTATCCCTTTCCTTCTGAGTTTTGTTGTTTTAAGCTTCGGCATTCTATGGTGTTCTCTCAGCTTCTGTTTTTTCCTCTCTGTCTCTGTGGCTTTCCCTGTCCATATTCATCCCATTTATAAAGGACTCCAATAAGAGAATTAAGACCCACCTCAATGTTAACTTTTAGAACACAATTTTCCTGGGTCCATAAAGCCTCCAACTACCACACTTCATCATCTGGACCCAAAAAAGACATGTTCTTTCCATATGCAATATACATTTATTCCATCACAATACCAGAAAAGGCTTAAATCATTTCAGTAACAATATTAAGAACAAAATCTCATCAAAATCTGTTATAGGTTTGGCGCATCCTGGGGTAAAATTCCTCTCAGGCTGTGGACCTGTTAAACTTAGGATAAATTATATGCTTCCAACATACAAAGGAGGGCAGTAATAGGATACACATTCCCATTACCATATGGAGGAATGTGAAGGAAAACAGGGGTCATGGGTCCCAAAAAGTTCTGAAAGCCTACAGGGCATATTCCATTAGGTTTCAAGGCCTGAAAGTCACTATAGAACTTGTTTCTTCTTGGAGCCTAACTGTGGCAACTGCAAACTTTTTGGCTCCAGTCTTGTCAAGCAACTGCTTGATAGCTCAACTCTAGGCTCCACCATGGGAGAACACTGGGGTGTGGGCCTGACTCACCAATCCCCAGCGAATGGGCTCCACACTCTCTGAAGGCTGGGGAGGGGGTTTCTTCCTGAACTATTGGGCAGAAGACCTTCCCTCTTCAAGCTTTGGGTCATACACTTTGCACACAATTGAGTGGGCTTGCTCCCTTGGTCTGAGAAAATATATTCAGTCTGGGCCTCAGACTGAGTTTTCGCTCTCAGATACTATGTGTTTCTCTCTGTCACAGTGGCTTTCTCTCTCCATGTTTATCCCATTTATTAAGGAGTCCAGTAAGATGATTATGACCTACCCTAGGGCACAGTCCAACAGCAATAACCCAATTAAAAAGTTCCATATTCAATAGGTTCACACACACCAAAATTGGTTATATTTAGAAAATAATTTTCTTGGTTCCATACAACCTCCAAACTACCACAAGCCAACGATATTATGCTGTCTCTAAGAGACTCACCTTAAAGTCAAAGACACAAGTAGGTAAATGTTGAAAGGATGGAAAATATACACCATGCAAGTAGTAAATAAAAGAACTTCCATGGCTATTCTAATATTGGATGAAATAGACTTAAAGACAAAATCAGTTATGATGTTGTAGAAGTTGAGAGAGGCTCGATTATTTGCTTATAGAAAGGCCAGTACTCAAGAATGATTTTGAGAAGGAAAAATGGTTTATTGACTCCTGGCCAGACTTGGGAGCTTTCTGTTTCAAACCTGAGGCTTGAAGAAGGTTTTCAAGTTCCTTTTATACAGGATGGGGAGTCAGATGGTGCTTTCATCAAAGAAAACTACTTTCTTTATTAGTTAAGTCTTTGCCTGAGTACCAGGAAGGTTTTGAATTAACATATTGCCCACACCTCAGGTGTGTTTGAATTAGCATATTGCTCACATTCCATCTGGATGCAAACTTGAATACACATTCAGTCTTACATCCTTTCTGAACATTCAAAGCCCATATCACTTAACTGGATTTCTAGAGACAAGGCACACCTGGATACAGAATTAGATGATTTTGAATTTATGCACAGGCTATATTATACTTCCCATTCGAGGCCAAGTCCAAGTTCCCTTAAGTTTCAGCATCACCACCATCAGAGTTTCCCTGGACTGACTGGTATGTATATAGAGTTTGCATTGCTAAATGGCCTTTCGGGACTGGAGTCCCATGGTTACCAAGGGCAGGACGGCAGCCTCTTTCCATCACACACCCACAAGTCAGGACAGACAGCTTAGGTTATTGTTGAAGAGACAAAGAGCCTCCCACCCATAGCCCACATCAATGAGGGGCAAAGATCATCATTACAGACTGATAAAGGGGACAATACAACAGGAATATACAACAATTATACGTATGTATGCACTTAATGTCAGAGTCACAAAGTATTTAAAGCAAATACTAACAGATCTGAAGGGAGAAACTGACAATTCTGCATTCATAGTAGGAGACTTTTAATATATCACTCTCAATAATGGACAGAATATATAGTCAGAAGATCTATATAGGAATTATAGGAATTTAATGATAAATGAAGTCAACTGGACCTAACAGACATATATAAAACACTGCATTCAATGAAAAGAGAATATACATTCTTCTTGAGTGCATGTGCATCATTCTCCATGATAGACCATCTATTAGGTCACAAACAAGCCTAAGAAATTAAAAGATATGGTAATACAATGTATATTCAACAGCCACAGTGGAATGAAGCTAAAAATAATAAAGGGAGAAATGGAAAACTCAAATATGTGGAAAATAACTACATACTTTTAAATAACTAATGTGTTAAATAGGAAATCAAAAGAGAAATTAGGAAATACATTGAGATTAATGAAGATGAAAATAAAGCATACCAAAACTTAAGGAATGCAACAAAGGCAGTGCTCAGAGGCTAATGTATAGCTATAAATGCTTACATTAAAAAAGAAAGACTTCCAATCAGAGACTTAATCTCAAAAGTGGAAGAAATAGAAAATGAAGACCAAACTAAACCAAAAGCAAGCATAAGGAAGAAAATAACAAAGATTAGAGCAGAGATAAATGAAAATAGAAAACAAACAAACAAAAAATAGAGAATCTGCTGTTGTAGAATTTGAGAGAGGTTCAATTATTTGCATAAAGAAAGGCCAGGACTTAGGAATGATTTTGAGAAGGAAAAATGGTTTATTGATGGCCGGCCAGATTCCGAAGCTTTCTGTTTCAAAGCTGAGCCCCGAACAAGAATTTTGAGTTCCTTTTATACAGAGGAAGGCCTAAATTGTTCTTTGTTTCAGTGCTCAATAGGTTTGAATTAGCATATATATCTTCCACATCCTAGGTAAGCTTTTAGCATGGACTTCATACATTCTAGATAAGCTTTTAGCACATTTGGTTTGCATTTTCCCTGAATATTTAAAGTTTATAGAGTTTGCATTGATAAACTGTTTCCTGGGACTGGAGTCATTGCCATGGTTACAAGGGCAGGGCTGCAGCCTCTCACCATCCCACACCCACAAGTCAGGACAGACAGCTTAGGTTAAGGTTATCTCCAAAGAGACAAAGAGCCTCCTACCCATAGCCCACATCATTTCCCCCCTTATGCCAAGTTTAACTTGCTAAGCTTTGGCAGAATTATTGTTGGAGCTATGAGGTGGATTAGTGTAGCATCCAGGACTTTGTTTTTAGAACTTTGGAAGTTTTCATTCTGGACAGCAGAATCCTGGGGCAGGGGCCCACCTGCAGTTATCCTGGGGCCACTGGTGCTCACAAGGATTTCCAGTCAGGCTCCAGATCCATCTATTAATTTTGTTTCACCCTTAAAGAGTTTACACCTTTAATCTTAAAGGGGTGCTGATGGGAGATGATCTCTTTTCTGTAACTGCTTCCTGCTGGCCATAGACTGTGGTCATTACCTAACAAGGTGTAAAACTTTCATTTTATTTTAACTGGAGGAAGCTGGATCTGGCATTCTGTATGAAGCTGGAGGAAGTTTTTATATGGTTAACAAGATATCCATTCTGAAAAAAACAAACTTATTTAAAATTTTGGAATACCAGTTTGTAAAAGAGGACATTGGATTACAGAGGTAGACAAGGTTAGGTGCTTATAAAGATGGCACCCCTTTTTAAAAGCTGGTGGGAACAGTATATATATATATATATATTTTCTCTCTCTAAGTTATTTTTAGCTTTGTTTTGAAGATGCATTTCAGGCTATTTAATAATTGGCACTCATGTGTTCTGTTAGATGCTCCTGGTGAACTGGCACCTTTTGGACAGTTAGTTTCACTCAGGATTAATGCACTAAGATAGAAATTTTCTTAGTTTTTAGCTATGGGAGTGGATCAGAACTACAGAATAAAGTTTTTACATTTTGGTTTTAATTTTATTTAAAGTTTATTCCTTGTTTTTATATATATTTTAAACAATTTAGTGTAACACATCATAGATTAAATGACTGTTTATTTCTACAATTTTACTATGAAGATAATAGTAGGTATTTTACTTTAGTAATAGAGGGAAAAAAACTATTTTTCATTGTTAAAATGAAAACAGAAGATTCCCAATAGAATCAAGGTAATTTTTTATTACCATTTATTTAAATATGCACCTTGCAGTGGCCTCCAGAAAGGTTTTATTATCATGAAGTTATTGTCACCAATACCAATTCAAGTTTTTAGTTAACAATGACTTCTAGAACTAGAACTATTAAAAGTTTTCAGTTTGGAAGATGTTTTACAAACTCTTTATAATTGACTACAACCACACTGACTAGTTACTTTATATTTAAATAAACTTATTAAATTACAATTACTAACCAAAGAAATTTATTTATTTAAGAGAGCATATCTACAATCTTTCAATTAATTTCATTAATGTGAACTTACAATTTTATTACTTTAAAGATTTGTACATATGTTAATTTGTCTAATGGGTATTTTATAAATTAAGGGAGATCACAACTAAGCTAAATAAAATTGAAACCATTATAGTTTATGCAAGGAATGTTCTTTTTTTTCTTTACAGGAAGCCAAAACTTTTTTATTTAAGTTATGAAAATGAATAATTTTAAAAATCACACTGACTACCAGGTTTCAAAACACATTACAGGGGACTTGCGCCATTCGCCTTGCTCTCCGCGGTCGTCCTTCGTTTCGCCATGCGTCCTCAGCTCCTGCTCCGCCACTCCGCGAACCCTCCGCGCCGGGAGATTTCCACCCGCATTTCTGGCGCCCAACGTGGCGCAGATGATGTCCCCCAGCCCATCTGGATCCCAGGCTGGAACATCAGGCCAGCCACCGGGACAACCGAGGATGATGCGGAGAGAGCGCCGCTGCTTGAGAGCCCTGCGGCATCAGATGAGCCAACTCTCCCTGACCGCGGACAATCCTGAGGAAATACAGAACCTGCTACGCCTATACCGCTCTGCAAAACGCGACCATCCCAATCCTTTTCCATCTACTACTGCTATGCTCCTCGCCATGCTCACCCTAGCCACCACCGCGCACTCTGCCGAAGTGTGGGGGGCTAGTCGCCACCCCCCAGGCTTCCTCTACCTCACCCCTGAGAGCCCTACCTATCCTCACATGTACGTCTCCAACTGCTCACTTGCCTTACCCTGCTTACCCTCCTTCCCAAACACCCTCATAATCACCCCCTCCCCACAAGGCAACTTTTACCCCCTGCGAGATTCAGCCCACAACAACCACTCGGGCACATTCATTATTCGACCTACACCACAAACAAGCTCTCATGGCCACTGCCACCCTTGCCTTAAATAAAAAACAAGGGGGAGATGAGGCAGGGCACACGGCCGTTTGGTTAACACAATTGGCAAACTCTGTGCCTTGAGATGTCTCGTCTCACACTGAGTGAGTACATGGAGCGGGTAGTCTTTCACCCCCCTGTCGCTCCCGCCTCCCACGGCTGCCTCCCTTCTCACTTCCCCTGTTCTGCAAGGCCGCAGAGGTTCCGGTTCCCCTCCTCCCACGGCTCGCTCGCACATGCAGCACCAGACCCCCTCCCCCTTCAGCTCGCACGCACAACCCCCGACCTCCCCCTGGTCCCCCATAACCAATCAGCAACCTTCCTCCCGTTCATTGCCTTATATGGTAAAACCCTGTACCAGCTATCACCTTAGCCTATATAAGCTCTTGTAACCCTGAATAAATTGGACTCGCGCCAAAAAAAAAAAAAAAAAAAACACATTACACAACTATCTAATTTGTTTAATCATAATCCCAGAAATATCTTTCCATAGTTTTTATGGACTTTTTTTAAATTTACTGAAATGTGTTAACACAGCCACTAATTATCATTATTTTATGCTGACAAAAGGTTTAAATTGAGAAATTACAGGGCAAATTGATTTTAACTTCTCCAGTGTAGTAGATAGGTTTAATATGCTACACCTAGTCCTGCTCTCAAAACTCTTGCAAAGAGGAGGCCCTTTCCCAATAGTTCCTATAATTAGATTTCTATAAGACCATTCCATCCTGCTTAGTCTAATTTGGGCTCCAAGAATATTAATTCACATATAACTGCATATTTAATTTTTAACAATTTGAATAGAGCTCTTTTAGGAATTTTCACTTGTTAATTTGATATTATCATCCTGATATATGAAGACATACACCGAGCATATGGGCAGACACAAATAGAGTTAGACACAGAAACACAACTTATTGATGTTACTATAATTTGCATTATTTTATATACTGTTTACCTTAATTTGGGTTCAAGAAATATATATTACTTATATAACTGTGAGGCTGCCTCCCTTCACCCCTCTTCTTAGCCTTTGTTATCTCCCTTTTCCAGCCGTTGCTATCTTTCCCGCCAGTCCCGTCCACTTAGCTAACTCATAATCTGCCCCCTTTCTTAATCACCGCCTACTTCATAGCTGCCTGCACAGTTCCGCCTATCTACTACCGCCCTGTAGTTTACCCGCCCCAATTCTTACCCCTCCCTTGACCCGGCTTTATATAATCAAGTGTATTTCCGCAATAAATTAGACTAGCTCATTTTCACAGGCTGTCTCTGTGGTTTTTACCGCGCGTCTCCCACGCCTGGAGAACCTAGGCCTACGCGTTGGCTTAGGGGCTCACCGCTGAGCCGTGGAAGCCTGCCCGGTCCTCGTAGGTTGCTAACTTAGAGTAGCAGCCCACAGCAGGGGTTGCTAACTTGGAATAGCAACACTCAGCAGGGGGCTCGCCCGGGATCCTTTCCTTCCACCGCCCTCCGGCCCCTCTCTGCTGCTGCTGCTGCTGTCTACTGGCGACCATTTCAGCTCTCCAGGTAGAGACCCCATCGCCGTCTTTTCTTCTCCCACTATGGGCACCTCTCTCTCCTCACACCATACCCCTCAGGTTCGGCTTTTAGCCGCCCTGCTTGATACCAATGGAGTCCGCGTTTCCCTAAAACAGCTCCAAAAATATTGGGACCTGCTACTCCCTCTTAATCCGTGGCTCGCCACCTGCCAGCTCTGGAGCCCAGACACATACTCTCGACTCATAGATCGAGTCACCTCCACCATAGAGCATGAAAAGCGGTCTTTTCCGCACGGCCTGCTGCCTGCTCTAGTAGCCATACGCGCCTGTCTCCTTGGTGCACCGTCAGAAGCCATCCGAGACAAATCAGTTAAGCAACCCAATGACTATGAGCCCGATGATCCTGGCGACCCAAATTCTCTGTCTAACCAGCTCGCCGCCGCTCTCGAGCGCGAACCTCCCCGCCCACGCTCCCCATGGCCCGCAGAAGCCGCTTCAGTAGCTCCTCAAAATAGCAGACTTTCTCCTTTTTCTTCCACCTCTGCCCAAAATGGCGCACTTCCGGCTTCTTCTTCACCTATGTCCGAGCCCGCCGGCGGGAACAAAAGCGCCTCCTCTCACCTTTACCCGCCCCTCCCTGTCTCGTCATCTTCCGGCCCTGCCCCGGACATAATGTCGCCGCCATCTTGGCCGGCCCCCAGAAATGACGTGACTTCGCCGCCATCTTGGCCGGCCCCCGGAAATGACGTGACTTCGCCACCATCTTGGCCGGCGCCCAAAAATGACGTAACTACATCGCCATCTTGGCAGGCGCCTAAAAGTGACATCGCCGCTCCGCCATCTTGTCCAGCGCCCAAAAATATCCCGCCGCCAGTTTGTTGCCGCCTTGACGCTGCTAAGCCATCATTCTCTCATCTGTTTCCCGCTACCGTTCATCCCTCGCCACCACCGTATGGCAGCAGCTCCCCACCTGCTTCTAGTGAAGCACATTCTCCCGCCCCCCAGCTATACCCGCTCAACCCGCTGCCCACGCAGCAACGCCCTCAGACTTAGCTTCCCTTCACAGCCGAAGAAGTTAAAACTCTTCGCAAAGCTGTTAAAAAAGACGGCATAAGTAGCCCATATGTCCAACAATTAATAGAAGAGTTAAGGGTTCAACTTGCTCTTCCTTATGACTGGATTTCTCTAGCCCGTTCCATCCTTCCGCCAGGCCAGTTCCTTGAATAGCGTGCTTACTATCAAGTAGCTGTTGATAAGCAAGTGGTAAAAAATGTCCAAGTGGGTATCCAAGATCCAGCTGACGCCTACACAGGAATTAACAACTATGCTGACCCTCGTTCTTATATAAACATAGATCCAGGGTTTTGGCACCGAGTAAAAGCTCTTGTCCAGCGATCGTTCTCTTTAGTTTCTACCAAGCAGTCCACCAAATTTACGCAAATGCTTCAAGACTCGCAAGAAACCTTTCCAGCATTTGTCGCACGCGTTTTAAAAGCATGCCAGCGGAAAATTACTAACGAAGATGCTCAGTTTGTGTTAGCAAAAGAACTCATTCTCGATGGGTGCCTTGCACCCTTCCGGGCCGTTATTCTTCCTATCCGTGATAAGCCAATACATGAATGGGTATTGGCTTGTCGAGATATTGACCCACAGACTAAAGCACTTACTGCTGCCTTCGCTTCCGCCATGGCTGTGTCATCTGCCTCCACTTCTGCCTGCTTTCGATGCGGTCAGCCCGGTCATTTTGTCCGCGAGTGCCCTCAACAGGCAGCTCCCCGCCCTGCCGTAGCACTGCACAGACCAAGAGGCCCTCCCACACCATGCCCGCGCTGTGGCAAGGGGTATCACTGGGCCCGCGATTGCCGCTCATCGCAACGTATCTCCCAGCCTTTAAACTTCCAGCGGGGCAGGCCTCAGCCCCTCCCCCAAGAGGCCCTCCAGAGAGCTCCAAAACCTTAATGTGGACAATGCCTATCAAACATCACCAAAAACCTTCCTTAGAGCTTAAAATAAACGGGCAATGGCTTGAAGGGCTCTTAGACTCTGGTGCTGAAATCTCTTGTATTCCCTTTGAAATCGCCGCCTTCAATCATTGGCCCCTTGAAACCGGCCCTCAAGTCATTGGCGCCACGGGAGCTGCTACCTCCTGGAAAACCTCCCAGCCTCTGCATTGGAGCGACCGAGAAGGTCACGAAGGCCAGATTCGTCCACTCGTCCTTTCTTCAGTCCAAACCATCCTGTGGGGAAGAGATGTACTCAGCCAGCTAAAAGCTCGAATCACCACAGAAGCCTTCATAGCTGCGCCGCCCCCCCCCCTTATAGGGGCCACTGCTCCCATCTCAAGACCTGACCCTATCCCTCTGGAATGGGACACAGAGGAGCCCATCTGGGTCGAGCAGTGGCCCTTGCCAACTCATAAACTGCAAGCTCTCTCTGCCCTCGTCGAAGAACAGCTACAAGCAGGGCATATTGAGCCGTCTACCAGTCCCTACAATTCGCCAGTCTTCGTCATCAATAAAAAGAACACGAGCAAGTTCCGCCTCCTTCATGACCTTCGAGAAATTAACAAACATATTAAGCCAATGGGATCACCTCAGCCTGGTTGCCCGCATCCCACTGCAGTCCCTCAGCATTTTCATGCAGCCACCATCGATATCAAAGACTGCTTTTTCTCTATCCCTCTTCACCCGCAAGACTGTCCACGATTTGCGTTTACAGTCCCACGCACCAACAATCAGGGCGCAGCGCTTCGATTCCAATGGCGAGTACTACCACAAGGCATGCGGAACAGTCCAACTATATGTCAGCTCTATGTCTATCATGCCATTGAGCCGCTATGCTCTAAGTTCCATCCAGAGCACACATACATCATCCACTATATGGATGACCTTCTTTTAGCAGCAAGTTCTAAAACACTTCTCAATGATCTACTCTCTGCAGTTACGACAAACCTCTCAAGTCTTGGATTAATAGTGCAACCTGACAAAGTCAACCCCCAGCCACCTTTCCAGTTCTTAGGCTTTCATTTTCATCAATATATTCGGCCCACCAGCCCGCAAATCCATGTTTCTGATCACATGACGCTGACTGAGCTCCAACGGCTTTGCGGACAAATCAGTTGGCTTCGATCAGCACTCCCCATCACAACAGCGCAAATGCAACCCCTTTTCGAGCTCCTGCAGACTAAGTGCAGTCCATCCGCTGCAGTCGTTCGCCCCATCACCATCACCCCAGCTGCCAAAGAAGCCATCCAACAAGTAAATGCTGCACTCCAGCAATGCCGCCTAGAGCGATTCTCTCCCGATCTCCCAATCCTTGCCTTAGTTTTGCCAACACCAGTCACCCCAACGGGTCTCCTATGGCAAGATGGTCCTCTTCTTTTTCTACACACGTCAAAAAGTAAACTCCCAAAAATCTGCCCATTTACAAGGGCTTGGATCACATTAGCCACTGACTTAGTACTTCTCTCCATACAAACGTACGGCGTCCCGCCACACACCATTGTTTGGCCCTTTGATGCAAAAGAAGTTACCTCTCTCATCATGAATAATGCCCAAATGCAAGGCCTAATAGAATTCTTTCGTGGCTCTTTTGACAATCACTATCCGCATCATCCACTACTACAAGGGGTATCTCAATTAGCATTTTCCAACCCGTTCCATCCGCTGCCCGCAAGAAAGCCAATTCCTTTTGCCATCACTGCTTTCACTGATGCTTCAAAAAAGGCATTCGCTGCTGTCATATATACGCCAAGAAAACCTAAGCCACGACAATTGGTGTTTGCTAATGACTTTTCTGTCCAAACAGGTGAACTTTTAGCTGTCGCCGCAGTCCTCAATCTCTACCCGGACCAGCCTCTTAACATCTTCACAGACAGCTTATACACTTTACAAGTGTGTCGCAGCCTCCCGCTTGCTACTTTCCTACCCAGTGACTTAACTATTGACCAAACACTCGCTTTTGTACAGCGACTGCTTGAAGAAAGGCAACAACCCTGGTTCATTGCTCATATCAGAAGTCACTCTGGCCTGCCAGGACCGCTAGCTCAAGGAAATGCCCTCGCCGACGCTTTAGCATCCGGCCGCCATGTATGCCCAGTTGCCATTCAAGAAAACCTCACTGACAAAACAAGACTGGGAGACTTTGTCAACCAAGCTAAGCTCCTACACTCTCAATTCCACTTCTCAGCGCGATCCATTCAAAAGCTCTTCCCAGACCTCCCCATTGAAACATGCAAACATCTTGTGTGCTCCTGCCAAACATGTGCACCTTTGCTGCCTCTTGGACCCTTGCAGCCTCGCGGAGCTAATCCCCGCGGCCTACGGCCTAACTCCCGCTGGCAACTTGACGTCACACACGTTAGCGCCTTTGGACGCCTTAAGTATCTTCATGTTGCAGTTGATACTTTCTCGCACCTGTGCTACGCCGTGCCCCTCACAGGAGAGAGCGCTAAACATTGCATCAAAGCACTCCGACAAGCCATTCTATTCATGGGAATTCCCTGGGATCTCAAAACCGACAATGGACCAGCCTATCGCAGTGCCACCTTTGCCAGCTTCGTACAAATGTACCACATCACACACCATTTTGGCATCCCCTACAATCCACAAGGGCAAGGAATTGTTGAGCACACTCACCAACAGCTCAAGCTACTCATTCAAAAAGAAAGAGCTTCCTCCCCCCATAAAGCCCCTGCTGACGTCATCACTGCCTGCCTTATTCATCACAATCTCCTGACCTTCGATGACAAGGGACTTTCCCCAACCCACAAACATTGGGGACCCATGTGGCAACCCTCGCAAGTCCCTCTTGTTCACTGGAAAGACCCTGCCACAAATCTTTGGCAGGACCCGGCTCCCTTGCTAGCACAGGGGAGAGGTTTTGCTTGTATCTTCCCAGACTCTGAGCCACAACCACTCTGGGTCCCTGGGTGCTATATCAGGCCTGCCACCGACCCCAAGGTTCCCCTTAATGATAAGTACCCTATGCCCTCCGTGAGAGACAACATTGACAGCAGAAGCCCAGATGTCGCCCCATTCGCTCAAATTCAGCACCAACCAGCCCCTCCCTGAAATGCTTATATTTAAATAAGTGTTCTCTCCGAGTTTCTTTCTGCTGATTGCCCCTCCTCTATGAGGGCTCTCTTCTCCTTCTTTTGTCATTACAGATCTCTCAAAGGACCCAACTCTGCATACTCCACAAGAAAAGCCTTTGCTACCTCCGCAACCCGCCGTTGACAAGTGCCTGACCTTCACCAAAACGTGCTTTATAGTTCATCAGAAAAGAACTCTCAGTGCAGATGCTCCTCAAGCTCCCCTCGCACCCACTCTTACTCTGCTTCTTTCTTGTAATTTTCATTTTCTTAACAATCTTCTCAGCTGTTTGCCTCGCAGCTACAGCCCCAACAGATTGGAACCTCCGTCAACGCCTCCTCCTCGCTGTCGCCTTTCTACTTTTAATTGGCATTTTCACCTCTCTCGTCGTCCTTCTCCCATGACCACTATACGCCCCCAGGTAAATTCACCCGAGTCTACCTCTCCGACACCGTCGTCCATGGGAACCACACCAGCTCTTTCTCGCTGCGAACGACGTCGACAACGTTTCTTTGCCCGCCGCCTAAGCCGTCTTTCCCTTGAAGATGATGACCCCATCGAACGCCAAGTTCTCCAACTCCTCCGACGAGCCCGCTCTGTTCATACCCCCGCCTCCTGTTCCCCTACCCTCCCCTACCTCATCCATCTCCTCATTCTCATGTTGTCTCTAGCCTCCTCTGCCCAAAGCTCCTCCTCCCATCAGCCATTCAACTGGACCCTGCAGACATTTCGAGAAAAACGTGTTCTCACTTATAATGTTACTAGTGTCGCTCCCTCCTTTTTCATGCACATCTGCCCTCTTGCTGGAATTTCCTTCCGTCCCGAATGCCAAGTGAGTAACATCAAAAAAGCAAAAGTAGGCTTCCACCATTCCTCATCCTGTCGAGGCGGGAATACAGCATGCCTGCTTTCTCGAAACAATCGTCTCCTTGGCCCTCAATTTAACCCTGTGTCTGGTTTTTACATCTGTCCTGCTAGTGCTCGAGGTTGTCATGACCCATCACACTTCTACTGTCCCTCTTGGGGATGTGTGACCATGGCCCATGGATGGTCCGGCGCCCCCAACAGAGACCCGTATCTCTCTCTCCAAGTAGCCAACAATTCCCGTTGGGACTTCATTTCGCTGACAGTAAAAAACCCAAACGACGATACATGGCTGGCCGCTCGCCCCTATGGACTCCGGTTGTATATGAGCAACTATGATCGTGGCGCTTTGTTTGAAATCCAAAAGCGTGTTGTCTCCGCCCCACCCTCTGCTATTGGTCCCAACCACATCCTTAACCCTCCTCCCTCACCCACTGTTCACCTTCTTCCGTCCTCATCTACTCCCCTCAAAATCTCTTCCACCTTGGCCGCCGTCGTCCCTTCTACAAGCCCCACTTCCCCCCCCGCTTCAGGTATACAACCACATCCTCTCATCCCCTCTAGTCCCTACTTCAAACTCCTAAACGCCTCCTATTCCTCTCTCAACGCCTCCCACCCCAACCTCACTCGCTCTTGCTGGTTGTGTCTTTCCCCCAGCCTCCCCCTCTATGATCCACTTGCTATCCCTTCACCACTCTTTACTTCCTCCACCGACGATTCCCCCTCTTCCTGCAATTGGAATCAATCTACTCATGTCCCACTCACTTTTACGCACATCTCTTCCAAAGGTTTATGCATTCACCCCCGTTCTTCCCACACTCCTAGCCTTACTGCCTGTACCAACTATACCTCCCCAAACATCTCTGCCAAATACTTAGTTCCCCTAAACACCACCCAATGGCTCTGCTCTTCCACCGGACTTACCCCATGCTTATCTGTTGCCACACTTAACAAGACCAAAGAAACGTGTGCTCTCATCCTCCTCACGCCTCGAGTCATCTATCACACTCCTCTACATTTCTTTGAAGCCTTTGACCACACTCAAGAAGCTATTTATCTCCACAAACGCGAACCTATTACTGCTGTACTCACTGTCACTTCCCTCCTAGCTACAGCTGGAGCTGCCACTGGTGTTGCAGCCCTAGCCACACAAGCCTCCGCCCTCCAAAACCTCAGACAAGCAGTAGACTCTGATATCATCTACCTCCGAGATGCAGTCAAATATCTTAAAGACTCCCTCAATTCCCTTTCAGAAGTTGTCCTGCAAAACCGCCGAGGCCTTGACCTCCTCCTCCTCAAAGAAGGTGGCCTATGTGCAGCTCTGGGAGAAGAATGCTGCGTCTATGCCAACTATACCGGTTTAGTAGACTCCAGCTTAAAAGAACTTGAAAAAGGTCTCAACCAACGCCGACTTGAACGAGCCCAAACTGCTGGTTCCTGGGGCTTCCTGCAGCCCCTCCTCCCCTATCTCCTCCCGTTACTAACCCCAGTTCTGCTCATCATCCTAGGTCTCACCATTGGTCCTTGGGCCATTCGACGAATCATCCGCCTTGCCAAAGATCATGCTGACAGTGTATTTTCCTCATTTGTTCAAATCCATTACCAACGTCTTGCTACCTCTGATTCCATTCCTCAATCTCGACCACGTCCTCACCCCCCTTCCCACCGTACTTCCCGCCTGTGAAGCTGCTTGCTGTGAAACTCCCTGACTTTAGCCGCCGGCACGGGTTTGTTTCCCTCGGCGTAAAGGGCTTGGGTGCACCCTCCGCCCCCCTTTATTGCTATACGTCTGAGAATTCTTCGCAGTTAAGCTAGCCACAGCGCTATCCACCCCAAAAAAGCGTGCGCAACATCATGTTAGATATTTCGTCTAGCACCGGCATGCACCAACCCTAAGGGCTATGCATACATTCTGGCCAAATGATATGTCATTTGCCCATCGCCAGTCAATCCTGCCCCCTTTTTCTCTCACCCTCCACAGCCCATCCCTCTACTCTCTCACACCTTTTTTTTTATAAAACAAAAGGAGCAATTGTTGCTGCCTCCCTTCACCCCTCCTCCTAGCCTTTGTTATCTCCCTTTTCCAGCCGTTGCTATCCTTCCCGCCAGTCCCGTCCACTTAGCCAACTCATAATCTGCCCCCTTTCTTAATCACCGCCTACTTCATAGCTGCCTGCACAGTTCCGCCTATCCACTACCGCCCTGTAGTTTACCCGCCCCAATTCCTACCCCTCCCTTGACCCGACCTTATATAATCAAGTGTATTTCCACAATAAATTAGACTAGCTCATTCTCACAGGCTGTCTCCGTGGTTTTTACCGCGCGTCCCCCACGCCTGGAGAACCTAGGCCTACGCGTTGGCCTAGGGGCTCACCGCCGAGCCGTGGAAGCCCGCCCGGTCCTCGTAGGTTGCTAACTTAGAGTAGCAGCCCACAGCAGTTGCTAACTTGGAATAGCAACACTCAGCATAACTGCATATTTAACCTCAACAATCTGAGCAAATAGGCAGACATTAATAGTTTGACACAAAAACGTAAATTTACTTACTTAAAACTTCCATTTCTTTTACAAAATAACTGTGACTGCAAAACATTTCAAAGACTCCTGAAACTTTTCTTAATTTGCACTATGACTGTGCAGTTTTACACTATGACCATGCAGTTTTACACAAGAATTTTCTTTCTTAACTAATGGATTTTAACCAAAATGTTCCCAATGTTTTAATGTTGTAGAATTAGAGAGAGGTTCAGTTATTTGTGTACAGAAAGGCCAGGACTCAGGAATGACTTTGAGAAGGAAAAATTGTTTATTGATGGCCGGCTGGACTCAGGAGCTTTCTGTTGCAAACCCAAGCCCCGAACAAGATTTTCGAGTCTCTTTTATACAGAGAGGAAGGGCCAAATGGTCCTTTTGTTTCAGTTCTCAGTAGGCTTGAATTAGCATATAACTTCCACATCCTAGGTAAGCTTTTAGCATGGACTTCATATATTCTAGATAAGCTTTTAGCACATTTGGTTTGCATTTTCCCTGAATATTTAAAGTTTATAGAGTTTGCATTGATAAACTGTTTCCTGGGGCTGGAGTCGTTGTCATGGTCACCAAGGGCAGGACTGCAGCCTCTTACCATCCAACACCCACAAGTCACAGACAGCTTAGGTTATCTATGAAGGGATGAAGAGCCTCCCACCCATAGCCCACATCATTCCCCCCTTATGTCAAAGTTTAACTTGCTAAGCTTTGGCAGAATTACTGTTGGAGCTATGAGGTGGATGGCTGTTTTTTGTTTTGATTGATTACTTATCAATCTTATCAGTGTAGCATCCAGGATCCTGTTCCTAGAAGTTTAGAAGTTTTCACCCCAGACAGCAGAATCCTGGGGGAGGGGCCCCCCTGCTGTCATATCGGGGCCACCAGTGCCCATGTAGATCTCCAGCCAGGCTCCAGATCCATCTATCAATCCTGTTTCACCCTTCAAGAGTTTATACCTTTAATCGTAAAGGGGTGCTGAAGGGAGATGATCTCTATTCTGTAACTGCTACCTGCTGGCCATGGGCTGTAGTCATTGCCTAACAAGGTGTAAAACTCTATTTTATTTTAACTGGAGGAAGATGGATCTGGCTTTCTGCATGAAGTTGGATGAAATTTTCATATGCTTAATAAGATGTTCATTCTGAAAGAAACAAACTTAATTAAAATTTGGAATATCCATCTTTAAAAGAGGACACTGGATTACAGAGGTAGACAAGGTTAGGTGCTTATAAAGATGGCACCCCTTTTTAAAAGCTGGTGGGAATATATATATTCTCTAAGTTATTTTTAGAGAGAAATTGCAATAGATACTTAGCTTTGTTTTGAAGACGCATTTCAGGCTGCTTAATAATTGGCACTCATGTGTTCTGTTAGATGCTCCTGGTGAACTGGCACCTTTTGGCCAGTTAGTTTCACTCAGGATTAGTGCACCAATACGGAAATTTTCTTAGTTTTTAGCTGTGAGAGTGGATCGGAACTACAGAATAAAATTTTTTTTTTACATTTCAGTTTTAATTGTACAATTTTTGGTAATTTTGACTGTTTAATAGGTGACCCATTATTAGCAAGCAAGCAAGCTTCATTTTTGCTACACAGTATAGAGTACACTAGAATAGTAAGTTGGCTGAGCCTGGCTAAGACCATTGCCTTATTTTATAGACATGTTTATTAATTATTTAGAAAATAAAGTTACCAGGAATTTAACATGTCTAATATATTTTTGTACCTGATCCAGAATAGAAAAGGTATTGTTATAATTATTAGGCATATATTTAGTACAGGATAAAAGTAGAGCACTTTAATTTTAATTAATGTATTAGGATTCTGAGTTGCAATTAATAGTTTTAAATTTCAGGATTGTAATACTTTACATGTTATCTCTCCATGGGAGCAGGCCATAATGCCAACTGTGTTTAAGTTTTACTTACAGTTTCCTGGTATCATGGCTCTACTTAGCATGTTCTTCACACAGTGAGCAAGTCACAGCATCGTTGATCTTAGAGAGTTTCCAGTATTCTACCAGCCTGGTACATAGTGCTCTCTGGCACTATGGAACAGTGCCAGTCTGGAGACGATATCCATTGTACACCTGGCTGTACTGAGTCATCATTGGCTGCTGCAGGAGCTTGAAACTGCAACGTAGTTTCCATCAACTTCAGGAACAGAATCAGAGGCTGATATAGCAAATATTTCTAATTGAGGCGTCAGTGACCAGCCTAGCCAATAACTCACATGGAGAGGCAGCCTGTAATGTATTCAAGGCTTGGTTTGAATGCACAGAAGAGTTTGACAATGTTAAAGTTTATTCCTTATTTTTATATATATTTTAAACAATTTTTTTAAAAAGATTTATTTATTTATTTAATTCCCCGCCCTCCCCCGTTTGTCTGTTCTCTGTGTCTATTTGCTGCGTCTTGTTTCTTTGTCCGCTTCTGTTGTCATCAGTGGCATGGGAAGTGTGGGTGGCACCATTCCAGGGCAGGCTGCACTTTGTTTCATGCTGGGTGGCTCTCCTTATGGGGTGCACTCCTTTCGTGTGGGGCTCCCCTATGGGGGGGACACCCCTGCATGGCGTGGCACTCCTTGCACTCATCAGCACTGTGCATGGGCCAGCTCCACATGGGTCAAGGAGGCCTGGGGTTTGAACCATGGACCCCTCATGTGGTAGACGGATGCCCTAACCACTGGGCCAAGTCCGTTTCCCTATTTTAAACAATTTAATGCAGCACATCATATATCAAATGACTGTTTACTTATACAATTTTACCATGAAGATAATCGTAGGTATTTTACTTTACTAATAGAGGAAAAAAAGTATTTTTCATTGTTAAAATGAAAACAGAAGATTCCCAATAGAATCAAGATAACTTTTTATTACCACTTACTTAAATATGCATCTTGCAGTGGCCTTCAGACAACAATCAAATAGGAAAGTGGCTTATGAATAGAAGGTGTGGACTCACTGGAAAAGAGCAAGCCACTCCCCCCTTTCCATCTTTCTGCCAAAATGGGCAGACAGAACCTATTCAAATTTGGCACCCCTCCCAGGGACCCAGCCACCCTGACTGGGGCAGCCCCAACAGACCTGAGTGTGTGGCATGGACACAGATGGCCTTCAAGCCCCAGCAAAGGGGCAGACCAGAGATGAGGACAGCAGAGCATGTGCAAACATCCACACTCCTCAAACATCCAGACTCCTCAGTTTTTTTGCCCTATAATCAATTCACCCCCTTGCCAATGGCAAGGGAGGGTTCCAGCTCAATTAAATCCCACCACTTTGCATAACCACACAACTCCAACACCAGCATTAAGCTGACAAAGACAGAAGCACAAAGTCACTAATCTGACCCAAAAGGTCTTTATATATATTCTTCAGAATGGCTGCACCCACAGCCATCACAAACCTTAGAGAGAACACTTAATATTAACATCTGATATAAAGATAATTCATTTGCAATTCAGTACCATAACAAAAGATTCCAGCTAGATCTTTCTCACTATTTAACTTTACCAAGCTTCACTAGAAAAACTGATCCATTTTCCTGTAACCAAGTTTTTAAAATTCCAGACCAATTTCCAGGACATTAGGACTCGAATGTATAAACATCCCTTCCTATTATAATCAAGCCTCCACTCCTTCAGTGGATATAAGACCAGTACCAGATTCTAACATGCAATTAGACAAATTCAAAACACCAGGCTTTTCCCTGGTGTTTCTCCTTTTTCCAGTTCTAGAGATAATGGCTTTCCCCAATTTTCTGGGGCTACTAGGGTTCTCTTGGGAAGTGATCAGCTTCCCTTCTAGCAATTAAAGCTAGGGTTCTCCAGACTGTGCTCACCTGGGGAGTCTTACCTTCTTCCATGTACGGAGTTCTTTTTCTCTTCAGACCATCCACTGCCCTCAACTTTTGTTGGGAATATTTTGGTGGAACCCACATGTTTTCTGGATTAAATTTAATCCAGGGGCATGCAGATTTGGGGTTAACCCAAGTCCTTCTGGCTTCCTTGGGGATTTGGAAGGGGCAACAAAATGATACCTTCTCTGGCCTTCATTTGCAGTCCTGGTAGAGCCCCAAAATGTTGTAGAATTTCAGAGAGGTTCAATTATTTGTGTATAGAAAGGTCAGGACTCGGGAATGATTTTGAGAAGGAAAAATGGTTTATTGATGGCTGGCCAGATTTGGGAGCTTTCTGTTGCAAACCCGAGCCCCGAACAAGATTTTTGAGTCCCTTTTATACAGAGAGGAAAGGCCAAATGGTCCTTTTGTTTCAGTTCTCAATAGGCTTGAATTAGCATATATCTTCCATATCCTAAGTAAGCTTTTAGCATGGACTTCATACATTCTAGATAAGCTTTTAGCACATTTGGTTTACATTTTCCCTGAATATTTAATGTTTATAGAGTTTGCATTCATAAACTGTTTCCTGGGGCTGGAGTCATTGCCATGGTTACCACAGGCAGGGCAGCAGCCTCTCACCATCCCACACCCACAAGTCAGGACAGACAGCTTAGGTTAAGGTTATCTCTGAAGAGACAAAGAGCCTCCCACCCATAGCCCGCATCACTCCAAAGTCAAAAATTGGTTCTTTGAAAAGATAAACAAAATCATCAAACCTTTAGTTAGAGAGACAGAAAAAGAGAAGATACAAATAACAAAAATCAGGGGAAAATTTGGGAACATTACTACCTGCTCTGCTGAAATAAAAAGTGTAAGTGGTTACTATGAACAACTGTATGCTAACAAATCAGATAACCTATATGAAAAGGGCAATTCTTAGAAACACACACATTACCTACATTGAATCAAGAAATACAAGATTTCACTAAACAAATTCTTAGTAAATGGATTGAATCAATTATCATAAGTCTCCCAACAATGAAAACTCCAGGACCAGATATTTCAGAGCAGAATTCTATGAAACTTTCCAAAAAGACTTACCCCAATTCTGCTCAAACACTTCCAAAAAATTCCATAGGAGAGAACACTCCGTAACTCATATAAAAGACTAAAATCAACTAGATACCAAAGTTAAAAAAAAGAAATATACAGATCAATAATGTTTATTAATATAAATAGAAAAATTTCACCAAAAATAAAAAAATTACTAGCAAATTTAATGCAACAAAAATGAAAAGAATTATACACCTTTAGCAAGTGGGAATTATCCCTGGTATGCATGGTTGTTTCAGCATAAGAAAATCAATTCATGTACTACACCATATTAATAAAGATGAAAAAAAACCATAGTATCTCAATTGATGCAGAAAAGGCACTTGACAATTACAGCACCATTTCTTGATAAAAGCACTTAAAATGCTGAGAAGAGAAGGAAACGTCTTCAACATAATAAAGGACTTCTATGAAAAGCCAACAGCTAACATCCTACTTAATTGTGAAAGATTGAAAGCTTCCTCTAAGATCATGAATAAGACAAGGATGCCCCCCATCTCTACCATTATTTATCACTGTACTGGAAGTTCTTACCAGAGCAGTTAAGCAAGTAAAATAAATAAAATCATCCAAATTGGAAAGAAAGAAATAAAACTTTCCCTACTTGAAGGTGATATGATTCTATATTCAGGGAATTCTGAAAAGTCCAAAACAAAGCTCCTCACCTATTAAATGAATTCAGCAAAGTGGCAGCATCCGTAATAAAGTCCTAAAGTCATTGTGTTTCTGTACACAAGCAATGAAAAATAGGGAGAAGAAATCAAAAAATAAATTCCATTTACATTAGCTACTAAAAGAATCAAATGTTTAGGAATAAATCTAGCCAAGAATGTAAGGGACTGTGCATAGAAAAGTACAAAACATTGCTAAAAGAATTAAAGAAGACCTAAAATATGGAAAGATATTCCATGTTCATGGGTTGGGAGACTAAGAATCACTAAGATGGCTATACTACCCAAACCAATTTATAAAATCAATGCAAACCCACTCAAAATTGCAACAACCTCCCTTGCAGAAATGGAAAATTCATTCATCAAATTTATTTGGAAGGGTAAGGAGACCTGAATGGCTAAAGCCATCTTGATAAAGGAGCATGAAGTTGAAGGACCCATACTTCCTGACATTAAAACTTATTACAAAGTCATCATCATCAAAACAACATGTTACTGGCACAAGGACAGACATATAGACATATGGAATTGAACTGACAGCTCAGAAATCAATCTTCACATTTATGGCCAAGTGGTTTTTGACAAGGTGGCAAAGAACACTCAGCTGGGAAAGAGTAGTCTCTTCAATAAATCGTGGTGGGAAAACTGGATCTCCATTAGCAAAGAACAAATGAAGGACTCATACCTAACACCGTATTAAAAAATCAACTCAAAATGGATCAAAGGCATAGATCTAAGAGACAGAACTATCAAACTCCTAAAAGAAATGTACAGAAGCATCTTCAGGACTTAGTGTTAGGCAAAGGTTTCTTAGACTAAAGTTAGCAGGAGAATTGCAGTCTGCCACATCTTTAATGGTGTCTAGTCTGGATGCTGGGTTTAAATTAAAATAATAAGGGAGGTGGGAAGATGGCATCAGATTAGGCAGACAATCTTCAGATCTCTCACAAAAAAGTGGAGGAAGTCCCAAAACCTGCACAAGGGTCAGCAGACCCAGAACACTGCTTCACAACTCTCAGAAGAGTGAGAAACAGAGGTGAAGAAGCCAAAACAATAAACTGTGAGTTTCTAAACCTCCCATCTGTTGGGAAGGGCTCCTTTCCCCCACCTAACCCCAGTGGGGATGGATAAAACCTTTCAGCTGACTGAAAGAGGAACAGATATCTTCCTCCCTGTCAGCTGTTACAAGAAAAAGTGAAGGGGGTGTCATGGGCCTTTTCTTCAATGAATTTAGCCAACATTACCTGCTTTGAATCTATGCTCTGGACAGATTGAAAGAAAAAAAAATGGTAACCAGAGGTACACCTCACTGGAGAGGTGTGTCAATGAGTGTCACCTGCAAGTTTACTCAGAAACAGGAAGAGATGGCCCAGCAAAAGGAACAAACCAAATATCTTGAAGAGATTCAGGATTTAAGACAATTAATCAATGATAATCACAAAACTCTCCCAAATCAATTTTAAAAATTGAAAGAAAATATGACTAAAAAGATCATGGATATTAAGAAGACCCTGGGTGTACATAAAGAACAATTTGAAAGTCTCCAAAGTAAAGTAACAGAACTTATGGGAACAAAAGTCATGATGGATGAGAGCAAAAATACATTAGAGGCACATAAGAGCAGATTTGAATAGCTTGATATCAGAATTAGTGATTTTGAAGTCAGAATATCTGAGATGGAAAAGACAGAAGAAGAGAAAGAAAAGAAAATGGAAAAATTGAAATAGGGTCTCAGAGTTTAATGACAATGCAACATTTAAAAATATGCATATTATCAGCCTCCCAGAAGGAGAAGAAAATGGAAAAGGGGCAAAAAGAATATTTGAGGGAATAATGACTGAAAACTCCTCTATCCTTATGAAAGGCATAAATTTCAATATCCAAGGACAACACACCCTATACCGAACACTCACAAATAGACCTACCCTGAGACACCTGCTATTCAGAATTACAACTATCAGATAAAGAGAAGATTTTGAAAGTAGAAAGAGGAAATTGAAGCATGACATACTAGGGAAAGTCAATAAGATTAAGTGCCACCCTCTCATCAGAATCCATGGAGTAGAGAAGAAAGTGATATGATATATTTAATATATTGAAAGAGAAAAACTACCAGCCAAGAATTTTGTATGTGGCAAACCTGTCCTTCAAAAATGAGTGGACTCTCTAAAAAAAAAAGAGTCTGGAGGCTGTCAGAGGGATTGCCCTTATGCACAACTGAGCAGAGTCTAAGAGACAGATAAAGTAGATACAACCCCCAGGTATTGGTTCCTTTGAGGGCTAAAGAGATCCATGGGTGCTATGGTCATGGCAGATGGGGTTAACTGCCATGTCAGATGGCGCTTCTTTGGAGCTGGTGTTTATGCGTGATGAATCTGGACTCAGAAGGGATCTCTCTTCATAAGACTTTCATGGTACTGTGCTGGAGTTGTAGTTGGTGTTGGGGTTTAAGATATATTTAGGGGATCTGAATCTCTGGACTGACAATGTGATAGCCAGGCCCTGAGCCTCAACAGACTCCAACACCTACAATCTGATCTATTGGACTCATCTGACTCATCTCACTCAGCTAAGATGGAGTTGAAGAAGGACAACCACCACACCATGGAGCCTAGAGTGCCTACAACTGAAAGCAGGAGGATTGCATCCAGTATCCATGTGGAATCTGAGCCTCCTCTTGACATAGAGGTGCAATGGACACAACCAATCCAATGTCCACAGAGAAAAGGTGGCATTGGAGTGGGAAAAGTGGGCATGGTGGCTAATGGGTATGGGGAATGGCAGGAAGAGACGAGATGTGGAGGCGTCTTTGGGACTTGGAGCTGCCCTGGATGGTGCTTCAGGGGCAATCACTGGACATTGTAAATCCTCACAGGGCCCACTGGATGGAATGGGGTTGAGTATGGGCCATGATGTGGACCATTGACCATGAGGTGCAGAGGTGCCCAGAGATGTACTTACCAAATGCAATGGATGTGACATGATGATGGGAATGAGTGTTGCTGGGCGGGGGGGGGGGGGGGGGGAAGTGGTGGGGAGGGGGTGGTGGAGTTGAATGGGTCCTCATATATTTTTTTAATGTAATATTTTTACAGAATCAATAATAAAAAAATAAATTTAAAAAAAAAACAAAAATGAGTGGACTGATGCAGACGTGGCTCAACCATGTGGGAACCTGCCTACCACATGGGAGGTCTTGAGTTTGAGTCCTCATGCTTACTAAAATAAGATGAGCAGGTGCCATGTCCTTCTGCACTGAGCTAGAAGCCATCTCCTACCACAGTGAGTTAGAAGCTGCCTCCCACCCCAGCAAGCTAGAAGCCACCTTCTGCTACAGTGAACTAGAAGCCACATCCCACCCCAATGAGCTAGAATCCATCCCAATCCCAATGTGCTACTCTACCTGCACCGCAACAAGCAGAGGCCAAAAGCTGGCAGACACTCCAGCCTACAGTGAGCAGGTGTGGCTCATTCTATTGGGCACTTGCTGCTCATGTGGGAGGTCCCAGATTCAATTTCCAGTGCCTCCTGGTAAAGGTGAGAGAACAATGTGCAGACAGAGAAGCAAATCATCTGGAGAAAGGGAGGATAAATAAAAAATTTAAAAGTAAATTAAGTAAATCTTTTTAAAAAATGAGGGTGAGTTCAAAGTCTTCACAAAAAAAGAAAACTCATTGAATATGTCACCAAAGGCCACAATTATAAGAGATACTAAAGGGAAAGTTGCAGCCTAAAAGGAAAAAACAAGGATGAGAGACTTAGAGAAGACTGTAGAAATGAAGGTTATTAGAAAGGGTAAATTAAAGAGTAAAAAGATAAACTATAGTACAATATGACAACAGAAAGTCATAGGATAAAATGGATGAAGTAATGACTTTACAGTTATAACATTGTTAATTGCTTGAAATTCCCAGTCAGAAGGCACAGACTGATAAAATTTATTAAAAAATATATATGAGCCATCTATGTTGCCTACAAGAGACTCACCTCACCTCAGACATAAGGACACAACAAGGTTAAAAGTGAAAGGTTGGGTGGTGGACTTGGCTCAGTGGTTAGGGCATCCGTCTACCACATGGAATGTCCACAGTTCAAACCCCAGGGCCTCCTTGACCCATGTGGAGCTGGCCCATGTGCAGTGCTGATGTGCATGAGGAGTGCCCTGCCAGGCAGGGGTGTCCCCCGTGTAGTGGAGCCCCACATGCAAGGAGTGCACCTCATAAGGAGAGCTGCCCAGCATGAAAGAAAGTGCAGCCTGCCCAGGAATGGCACTGCACACAAGGAGAGCTGACACAACAAGATGATGCAACAAAAGGAAACACAGATTCCCGTGCCACTGACAACAGAAGCGGACAATGAAGACGCAGGAAATAGACACAGAGAACAGACAACCAGGTTGGGGGGGATGGTGGAAGGAGAGAGAAATTAAATAAATACATCTTTTTTAAAAAGGTGAAAGGTTGAAAAAGGTATTCCATACAAACAGCAACAAAAGGAGCTGGAGTAACAATACTAATATTGGACAAATAGATTTCCAATTCAAAATTGTTATAATGAAGAATGTCATTATACAATAATAAAAGTTGCAATTCAACAAAAAGAAAAACTATTCTAAATATTTTATGTTCCTAACTTCAGTGACCCAAGATACATGAGGCACACACTGGCAAAGCTGAAGTGATAAATACAACACTCTAAGTATTGGATAGAACATCTGGACAGAGGATAAATAAAGAAAGAGAGAACTTGAATAATACAATAAATAAACTAGATCTAACAGGCATCTATAGGGTATTGCACCCCACAACAGCAGGATATACATTCTTTTCAGAAGTTCATTGTCCTTCTCCTGAAAAGACCATATGTTGGGTCATAAGACAAGTCTCAATAAATTTTAAAAGACTGAAATTATACAAAATGGTTTCTCTGATCATAATGGAATGAAGCTGGAAGTCAACAATATACAGAAAAAAGGAAAATTCATAAACATATGGAGACTATACAAAACACTCTTAAACAATCAGTGGGTCAAAGAACAAGTAGCAAAGGAATTCAGTATATATCTTGAGTTGAATGAAAATGAGAACAGAACAAATCAAAGCCTATGGGGCACTGCAAAGTTCCTTCAAATTTATAGCCCTCAATGTTTACATTAAAAAGGAAGAAAAACCTAAATTGATGGTCTAAATGGACACCTGGAAGAACTAGGAAAAGAACAGCAAAACTAATCTCAAACTAAACTGAAGGAAAGAAATACTAAAGATCAGGGCAGAAATAAATGAAATTGAGAACAACAACAACAACAACAAAACAATAGAGAGAATCTACAAAACCAAAACTGCTTCTTTGAGATGATCAACAAAATCAACAAACCCTTAGGCAGACTGACAAAGAAACAAAAGACAAGATATATGTAAAATCAGAAATGAGAGAGGTGCATTACTACTGACACTGTAGAAATAAGATAGACCATAAGAGGATACTTTGAACAAATGAATGCCAAAAACTGGAAATTGTAAATTAGATGGACAAATTCCTAGAAACATATGACCCACCTATACTGACTTTAGAAGAAATAGAAGACCTCAACAAACCAATCACAAGTGAAAGATTGAAGCATTCATCAAAATCTTCCTATAGATGAAATGCCCAGGGCCAGATGGCTTCACAGATGAATTTTACCAATCATTTAAAGATGAACTAATACTTATCTTGTTCTTCAAAAAACTGAACATGAAAGAATGCTACCAAACTCATTCTAGGGTGAAGCTGCTATCACCCTAATACCAAAACTAGATAAAGATACTATGAAAAAAAAATTAGAGGCCAATATCTCTAGACTATAGATGCAAAAGTACTCAACAAAATACTTGGAAACAGAATCCAAAAGCACATTAAAAGAATTATACACCAAAATTAAGTGGGTTTTATCTCAGGTATGCGAAGGTAGAACAACACAAGATAATTCGTGTAATAAACCACATTGATAAAGTGAAGAAGGAAAATCACGTGATTTTCTCAAGGCAGAAAAGGCATTTGACAAAATACAGCATCCTTTCTTGATAAAACATCCCAAAAGATAGGAATAGAAGAAAACTCTCAATATCATAAATTGCATAATATTAAAAACCTACAGCAAGCATTGTACTCAATGGTGAAAGATGGAAAACTTTCCTGCTGAGATGAGGAACAAGACAAGGATGCCCACTGTCACCACTATTATTCAACATTGGGCTAGAAGTTCTAGCTAAAGCAATTAGGGTAGACAAAGTAGTAAAATGCACCAAAATAAGAAAGGAAAATGTAAAACTTTCACAGTGTGCTAAGGACATGATTCTGTATCTACAAAATCCTGAAATATCCACAACAAAACTACAAGAATTAACAGACAAGTTCAAAAACGTGGCTGGATATAAGGTTAATAAGCAAAAATGTATAGTGTTTCTATACACTACTGATGTGCAATCTGAGGAGGAAAGAGAAAAAGAATTCCATTTGTAAGAAAGACTAAAACAATCAAATACTTAGGAGCAAACTTAACCAAGGACATAAAGGATGTGTATTCAGAAAACTATGAAACATTGCTAAAAGAAACCAAAGAAGACTTAAAATAAATGGAAGGGAGGGGAGGGGGCAAGATGGCGGCTGAGTGAACTTCCCTGTTGGGGACTCCTGCGCAGAGTCGGCTAGGCGGCATTGGAGACGCTTTGAGACCGGGCTGTTTCGAGGGTTTTGCTGGTCCGGAGGTGCCTGGACACCGATCTGGAGGGAAGGTAGCAGAGAGGATCCGTCTATGAAGTGTACAGGGAGATCCCAGCTGTGTGTGGAGGATTCCCTCCAGGAGCAGGCGGAGCCGAGGCGTCTGGGTAGCCGGGCGGGCCGGGCCGCTGAGGCGGCAGCGGGGTTTCTGTTCTTTGTATTTTTTTTTTCCTTAATCCTCTCGCTCTTGTCTCCAATCTTCTTCTTATTCTATTTTAGCTTAACAATACAATAGGTCCTGCAGGAAACACCCCACATTTGATGGGTTTCCTCATCCTCCACTGCCTCATTTCTCTGTGAATAGATTTAGGCTATCTACACTATCCCCTTTCCCCTACAACTTGATATCCTCCTCCATCTGCTATATCTCCTATATTCTACCTCCCTTTCTTTGATCCACAAAGTGTCTAACCCTTAATTTCTAATACCTTTGTTTAGTTTTCCATCTGGTATCCACCCTTGAAAGTATTACCTTTCTTTTCTCTTTCCCTCTCTCACGAAAACAATAGCTTCTTAGTACGTACCATATTCCTCCCATATTCAGTTGTCTACCTCATTATAGGTACTTTCCTACTACTATAACTCTATACAATTTACATGATCTAACCTCCATCCCCCCAGAACTCATATTGTTGTTTTGTTAACATATATCACCAATACTACTTTACACTTTTTCATTCCTTACACAATTGCCTTTCCCCAGCACTAATACTTTCCTTTAAAGTGAACTTAACCACAATAAGAAATTGGAATAAGAAGAACAAAGCGACAAAGAGAAGATATAACACTTACACAAAAACAACAGCTAATTAATCTCCAAGACTAGACAAAGAAGCTAAGGAACTGATTAAACCTGTCAAGGGAAAAAAAAAAAATGATGACAAGACACCAACAAAAATCTACAAACCAAAACAGTAATCAGGAAAACATGGCTGAATCCAATCAACAAACTAAAAATCATGAAGGGGAGCAGAACTTCGCACAAGCAATGAAAGATCTCAGAACATTTATCACCGACAAATTTGATATAGCAATGAAAGAGGTTAACAACGTGAAGACAACACTTGGAGGGGAAATTGCAGACATGCGCAAAAAAATAACAGATATGATGGAAATGAACACCACAATTCAAGAAATCAAAAATACACTTGCAGCAAACATCAGCAGACTAGAAGAGGCAGAGCAGAGAATTAGTGATGTGGAAGACAGTGCATTGGAAATCAAACAGATAGTAGAAGCAGCCAACAAAAAGGTAGAAAAAATCCAGATAGGGCTTAGGGACCTGAATGATCATGCAAAACGCTCAAACATACATATTATAGGTATTCCAGAAGGAGAAGAGAAGGGAAAGGGGTCAGAAGGAGTGTTACAGGAAATAATGACTGAAAACTTCCCAAATCTACTGAAAGAGACAGATGTACATATCCAAAAGCACAGCACACTCCACTGGTCATAAATCCCAACAGTCCCACCCCAAGACATATACTTGTCAAATTATCCAATGCTCAAGACAAAGAGAAAATCCTAAAAGCAGCAAGAGAAAAGAAAACCATCACATACAAGGGATGCTCCATAAATTAAGTGCTGATTTCTCATCTGAAACGATGGAGGCAAGAAGGCAGTGGTATGATATAGTCAAGGTACTAAAGGAAAAAAATTTCCAACCAAGAATACTCTATCCAGCTAAACTAGCACTCAAAAATGATGGAGAGTTCAAAATATTCACAGATAAAGAGAAACTGAAAGAGTATATCAACAAGAAACCTCCCCTTCAAGAAATTCTTAAGGGAGTTCTGCAGGAAGAAAGGAAAAAACAGCACAGTCAGAGATGGAGGAGAGTGTAAAAGCAACAAAAAGAGAAGGGGAAAATAAAATAATACAAACAAAATATAACAAACACAAATCCAACCAAAATATGGCTACCACAAATAATTCTCTGAACGTAATAACACTGAACGTCAATGGATTAAACTCAACAATCAAAAGATTCAGACTGGGACACTGGATAAGGAAATATGACCCATCTATATGCTGTCTACAAGAGACACATCTTAGACCCAGAGACTCATGGAGGTTGAAAGTGAATGGCTGGAAAACAATCATACAAGCAAACAACAACCAAAAAAGGCAGGAGTAGCTATATTAATATCAGACAAAATAGACTTTAAATGCGAAACAATTGTGAGAGACAAAGAAGGATACTACATTTTAGTGAAAGGGACAATCTGCCAAGAAGATCGAATGATCATAAATATTTATGCTCCTAACAAGGGTGCCTCTAAATACGTGAGACAAACGCTGGAAAAACTAAGTGAAAAAATAGATACATCTACAATTATAGTGGGAGATTTTAATACACCACTATCAACTCTAGACAGAACATCTCAAAAGAGAATCACTAAAGAAACAAAACAATTGAACAGTATATTAGAAGAGCTGGATATAATAGACATATATAGATCATTACACCCAAACACAGCAGGATATACATTTTTCTCAAGCGCACATGGATCATTCTCCAAGATAGACCATATGCTAGGCCACAAAGAAAGGCTGAATGAATTCAGAAAGATTGAAATCATACAAAACAATATCTCTGACCACAGTGGAGTCAAGCTGGAAATTTGCAAGGGACAGAGGCCCAGACTTCACACTACAATTTGGAAATTAAGCAGCACACTCTAAGAAAAACAGTGGGTCAAAGAGGAAATCTCAAAAGAAATCAATGACTACCTTGAAACAAATGATAATGATAAAACAACATACCAAAATTTATGGGATGCAGCAAAAGCAGTACTGAGAGGGAAATTTATAGCCATAAATTCATACATCAAAAAAGAAGAAAGAGCAAAAATTGAAGAACTAACTGCACTTTTGATAGAATTAGAAAAACAACAACAAAGTAACCCAACAGGAAGAAGAAGGAAGGAAATAACAAAGATAAGAGCAGAACTAAATGAAATAGAAAATAAGAAAACACTTGAAAAAATAAACAAGACCAAGAGCTGGTTTTTTGAGAAGATCAACAAAATGGACAAATCTTTAGCGAGACTAACAAAGAAAAAAAGAGAAAAGATGCAAATACACAAAATAAGAAATGAGGAAGGTGATATCACCACTGACCCCACAGAAATAAAGACTATCATAAGAGGATACTTTGAAAAACTATATTCCAACAAAAATGACAATTTAGAGGAAATGGACAAATTCCTAGAAACACATAAGCAGCCCATACTGATGAAAGAAGAAATTGATGATCTTAACAAACCAATCACAAGCAAAGAGATAGAATCAGTCATTAAAAATCTCCCAACTAAGAAGAGCCCAGGGCCAGACGGCTTCACAGGTGAATTCTACAAAACATTCCAGAAAGAACTAACACCAATCCTGTTGAAACTATTCCAAAAAATTGAAACAGAAGGAACATTGCCTAATTCCTTCTATGATGCCAACATTACCCTAGTACCAAAGCCAAACAAAGACATCACAAGAAAGGAAAATTACAGACCAATTTCTCTAATGAACCTAGATGCAAAAATACTTAACAAAATACTTGCTAATCGTATTCAACAACACATTAAATGAATTATATACCATGACCAAGTGGAATTTATTCCAGGTATACAAGGATGGTTCAACATAAGAAAATCAATCAATGTGATACACCATATAAACAGATTGAGAGAAAAAAACCACATGATTATATCTATAGATGCAGAAAAGGCATTTGACAAAATACAGCACCCCTTCATGATAAAAACACTCCAAAAGATCGGAATACAAGGAAACTTTTTGAACATTATAAAGAGTATATATGAAAAACCTACAGCCAACATTGTTTACAATGGCAAAATCCTGAAATCCTTCCCTCTAAACTCAGGAACAAGACAAGGATGCTCATTGTCTCCGCTCCTATTTAACATTGTCTTGGAAGTACTTGCTCGAGCACTGAGACAAGAACCAGATATAAAAGGCATTCAATTGGAAGGGAAGAAGTCAAAATTTCATTATTTGCAGATGACATGATCCTATATATAGAAAACCCTGAGAGATCTACAACAAAGCTCCTAGAACTCATAAATGAGTTTAGCAAAGTCGCAGGTTATAAGATCAATGCACAAAAAATCAGTAGCATTTCTGTACACCAATAATGAGCAAGATCAGGAGGAAATCAAGAAACAAATACCATTCACAATAGTAAATAAAAAAATCAAATACTTAGGAATAAATTTGACTAAAGAGGTAAAAAACTTATAAATCAAGAACTATACAAGACTGTTCAAGGAAATCAAAGAAGACCTAAATAAATGGAAGAATATTCCCTGTTCATGGATAGGAAGACCGAATATTATTAAGATGTCTATCCTACCAAAACTGCTCTACACATTCAATGCAATCCCAATAAAAATCAACACAGCCTTCTTTAAGGAACTAGAAAAACTAACTATGAAATTTATTTGGAATAGAAAGAGGCCCCGAATAGCCAAAGACATATTGAAAAAGAAAAACGAAATAGGAGGAATCACACTTCCTAATTTCAAAACATACTACAAAGCTACAGTAGTGAAAACAGCATGGTACTGGCATAAGGAGAGACACACAGACCAATGGAATCAAATTGAAAGTTCAGATATAGAACCTCATGTATATAGCCATATAATATTCGATAAAGCCACCAAACCCTCTCAACTGGGAGAGAGTGGCCTATTCAACAAATGGTGCCTGGAGAACTGTATAGCCATATGTAGAAGAATGAAAGAGGATTACCATCTCACACCTTATACAAAGATCAACTCAAGATAGATCAAAGACCTAAATATAAGAGCCAAGACCATAAAGACCTTAGAAAGCAGTGTAGGGAAACATCTACAGGACCTTTTAATAGGAAATGGCTTCATGAATATCACACCAAAAGCACGAGCAGCAAAAGAACAAATAGATAAATGGGACTACCTCAAAATTAAAGCCTTCTGCACCTCAAAGGAGTTTGTCAAGAAAGTAAAACGGGAACCCACACAATGGGAGAAAATATTTGGCAACCATATATCTGATAAGAGACTTATAACTTGCATATATAAAGAACTCATATATCTTGAAAACAAAAAGATAAACAACCCATTTAAAAAATGGGAAAAAGATTTAAACAGACACTTCTCCAAAGAAGAAATACAAATGGCTAAAAAGCACATGAAAAAATGCTCCAAATCTCTAGCCATCAGGGAAATGCAAATCAAAACTACAATGAGATACCATCTTACTCCCATAAGATTGGCAGCCATGAAAAAAACAGTGAATACAAATGCTGGAGAGGATGTGAAGAAAGGGGAACACTGATCCATTGCTGGTGGGAATGCAGAAGGATCCAACCATTCTGGAGGACAGTTTGGCGGTTTCTCAAAAAACTATCCGTAGATTTCCCATATGACCCAGCAATACCACTGCTGGGTATATACCCATCAGATCTGAAAACAAGGACACAAACTGATATATGTACACCAATGTTTATAGCATTGTAGAATGTTTTCACTATCGCCAAAAGTTGGAATCAATCCAAATGTTCATCAACAGATGAGTGGATCAATAAAATGTGGTATATACACACAATGGAATACTACTCAGCTGTAAGAACCAATACACTACAATCACACGTGATAACATGGATGAACCTTGAGAATCTTATGTTGAGTGAAGCAACCCAGGCATTGAAGGACAAATACTACATGACCTCAATGATATGAAATAAGTTAACTGCCTCAGAGAGCTAGAGTCTGGAAAAGTGGCTTACAGGAAATCGGGGGGTGGAGGAAGGATGTGAGTTAATGTCTGCAGGGGTGGAATCTGTGATGAGCTGGCAGTAAGTATGAGCACAAAGAAGGGACAAAATGGGGGCAAGGGGTTACCTTCGGGTGGGGTTTTCTGGGTTTGAGGGTGGTGGGGGACGGGCAGAGGGGTAATATTGTCCAAGAAATAGGGGGGAGGGAGGGGCAACATACGAACATGGGAGAGTGTCAGATGTTCATTGAGAGCAAAATGTTGAGTAAAACGTATCAAAGTATAAGTAGGAGGGTTACCTGGTTAGGACGCTCAGGGGGTATGGTCTGATGCGGGACGGACTCCGGAGGGAATAGCTGAAGGCTCATTTTGCCAAGGTGGGTTCTACCATTGGGTGGGGTGGACCCATATCCTGGGGAAGACTAATGCCGTCGAATAGAGAGAACTGTATCTCTCGTGAGAAAGGACGGCTCCCAGGGCATTAGATTGGCAGGCATTGTGGGCCCTAAGGGGAGGGGAAAATGGATGTGGAATGGATGGAACAAAGGTAGATAAGGGGGCAAGAGAGGAGTTATGTGAGAGTACACGAGGATGAATATAAAACAGTTAATATTACACCAAAAACATATAGGGGACAACAGACTAATAATGAAAACCATAAGACAAAACATAGGATAACTAAAAAATTTAGAAAACTGTACAACCTAAAGTATGGACCACATAGTAAGCACAGATGTCACCTTGTTTGAAAACTATTGTTTCGGAATCTGTACATCAGTTTCAGGAAATATGATATGAATAAGTTAAAAGATTATTGCTGTGGAAGGGAAAAGGTTTTATGGTGGATCTGGGGAAGTACTGTATATTGTATATATGAATTTCGGTGATCTAAGACTCTTCTGAAGCTGACATTTTGTTGGGATTCACTTTACGGGAAGTTTTGGATCACAGAGTGGTTCAATAATGGCAGCGGAGGAATACTGATATGGGATGTTATTGACAGGATATATATGGTTGACAGGGAGTTATACAGGGCATATGCCCAGGGTATATGGTAATGTCTATATATACTCATAGTGGAAACAATTAAAAACAACAGCTGGGGGGGTACTGGGCTCCTGGCCGGGGGGGTCACTGTTGTGGGCCCTGGGAGAGCAGCGGCAATCCTCCAGGTGCAACGGCAAGAACCAGGAAGGAAGGAGGGCCCAACAGTGGGCTCTTGATACTAATGGCTACACTTTTGAGCCTATACACCTGCAATAAGAACAAGGCCTAGAGTAGCATTGTGCCTGGGGGTTTCCTCCTGACAGCCTACATGTTACTCAAATGTGGCCACTCTCACAGCCAAACTCAGCATGTAGATGCAATGCATTCCCCCCAGCATGGGACATGACACCCGGGGATGAGCCTCCCTGGCACCGAGGGATCACTACCACATACCAGCTGAAGATGCAACTAGAAAATGACCTTGAATTAAAGGCTCAATGCGGATCAGTAGAATATCCCTGTCTACATATAATAACATGACTTCAGGAAGCTGTTTGACCTAATGTAAGGGGGAAATGGAAAGGAGAAATGAGATTATAAGGCTGTGAGTCTCTAAAAAAGAGTCTGGAGGTTGTCAGAAGGAATACCCCTATGTACAACTGAACAGAGTCTAAGAGAGAGATAAGGTAGATACAACCCCAGGTATTGGTTCTTTTGAGGGATAAAGAGATCCACGGGTTCTATGGTCATGGCAGAAGGGGTTCACTGCCATGACAGATGGCCCTTCTTTGGAGCTGGTGTTTCTGCATGATGGAATTGGACTCAGAGGGGATCTCTTTTCACAAGACTTGCATGCTACTTTATTGGAATTGTAGTTGATGCTGGGTTTAAGATATATGTAGGGGATTTGAATCTCTGGACTGATAATATGACACCCAGGCCCAGAGCCTCAACAGACTTCAGCTCCTACACTTTGATTTATTGGACTTACTCCACTCAGCTAACATGGAGTTGAAGAAGGTCAACCACCACAACATGGAGCCTAGAGTGTTTACAACTGGAAGCAGGAGGAGTGCATCCAGTACCCATGTGGAATCTAAGCCCTCACTTGACATAGTTGTGCAATGGACACAACCAATCCAATGTCCACAGAGAAAATGTGGAATGGGTGTGGGAAGGGTAGCCGTGGTGGCTGCTGGGTGTGGGGAACGGGAGGAAGAGATGAGATGTGGAGGTGTTTTCGGGACGTGGAGTTGTCCTGGATGGTGCTTCATGGATAATTACGGGACATTGTAGATCCCCCCAGGGCCCACTGGATGGAACGTGAGAGAGTCTGGGCTATGATGTGGACCATTGACTATGGGGTGCAGTGATGCTCAGAGATGAACTTACCAGGTGCAATGGATGTGTCATGATGATGGGAGAGAGTGTTGCTGTGGGGGGAGTGGGGGGCGGGGGCGGTGGGGTTGAATGGGACCTCATATTTTTTTAATGTAATTTTTTAAAAAAATAAATAATTAATTAAAAAAATAAAATTAAAAAATAAAAACAATGCCCCCCCAAAAAAAGATATATCTAGGGGATTTGAATCTCTGGACTGACAATATGATAGCCAGGTCCTGACCTCAACACACTTCAGCTCCTACACTCTGATTTATTGGACTTACTCCACTCAGCTAACATGGAGTTGAAGAATGTCAACCACCACACCATGGAGCCCAGAGGGCCTACAACTGAAAGCAGGAGGATTGCATCCAATATCCATGTGGAATCTAAACCACCTCTTGACATAGATGTGGAATGGACACAACCAAGCCAAGGTCCACAGGAAGGAGGAATACAGTAAGGATCAGAGTGGACTTAGTGATATTCTATTCATGAACTATTGTGGTTAATAATCGAGAAAATGTGGCACTGGTATGGAAAAAGTGGCCATGGTGGCTGCTGGGTGCAGGGAAGGGGAGGAAGAGAAGAGATGCGGAGGCATTCTCAGGACTTGGAGTTGTCCTGGGTGGTGCCCCAGGGACACTTGCCTGATGTTGTATGTCTTCCCATGGCCCACTGGATGGAACGTGGGAAAGTGTGGGCTATGGTGTGGAACACGGGGTGCAGCGATGCCTGGAGATGTACTCACCAGACGCAATGGATGTGACATGATGATGGGGGAGAGTGTTGTTGTGGGGGGAGTGGTGGGGTGGGGGCGGTGGAGGCGAATGGGGACCTCATATTTTTTAAATGTAATATCTTTTTAAAAAATGAATAAATTGAGTAGAATTTGAAAAAAAATAAAGTGACATAAATGTCAAAAAAATAAAAAATAAAGATTGTAAGAGAAAAAATAAAATAAATGGAAGGACCTTCTCTGTTTGTGGATTAGAAGACTAGATATTGTTAAGATGTCAATTCTACCCAAACTGATTTACAGATTCAATGCAATCACAATAAAAATCCCAACAGCCATTTTTGCAGAATTTGAAAAGCCAATAATGACATTTATTTGGAAGGGTAAGGGACCCCGTATAGCCAAAAATATCTTTAAAAAGAACAAAGTTGTATAACTCTCACTTCCTGACTTTAAAGCATATTACTTAGTTACACGGGTAAAAACGGCATGCTACTGGCATAAGGGCAGTCAGATTAACCAATGGAACCAAATCAAGAATTCAAATATTGACCCTCACATCTACAGTCAAGTGATTTTTTTCTTCCCCTCCCCATGTCCCTCCCCTGCCACTGCCCTGCTGTTTTTGCATCTGTGTTCATTTACTGTAAGATCTTCTGTATCTATTTCTCTTTATGTCTTCTCCTCTCTTTCTCCTCTAGGACCCACCAGGATCCTATCCTGGGGATTTCTGATGTGGAGAGAGGTGTTCCCTGTCAATTGTACCATTGCAGTTCCTGGTCCCTGCTGCACTTCACCTTGACTCTCCCCTTTGTCTCTCTTTTGTTTTGTCATCACCTTGGTGCATGACTCACTTGTGTGGACATTGGCTCACTGCATGGACCCTCAACTTGCTGCATGGGCACTTGGCTTATCACGCAACTACTGGCCCCCCATGCTGGTACTCATATTGGCACTTGGCTTGCCATGCATACACTTGCATGGGCAATTGGCTCACCACGTGGGTACTCTGCTCACAATGTGGGCACCCACATTGGCACTTGGCTTGCTGTGCAGGCACTCAGCTCACCATGTGGGTACTTGGCTCATCATGTGGGCACTTGGCTCACCACATGGGCACTGGCTCACTGTGTAGGCATGCTTTCTCTTCTTTTTCAGCAGGAGACCCCAGGGACCCAGGTCCTCCTTTATGGTAGGCAGAGGCCTTATCACTTGAGCCACATCTGCTTCCCTCAAGTGATTTTTTTCTAAGATTTATTTTTCATTTATTTCTCTCCCATTCCCCCCCCCCATTGTCTGCTCTCTGTGCCATTCACTGTGTGTTCTTCTGTGTCTGCTTGCATTCTTGTCAGTGGCATCAGGAATGTGTGTCTCCTTTTCTTGCATCATCTTGCTGCGTCAGCTCTCCATGTGTACAGCACCACTCCTGGGCAGGCTGCACTTTTTTTTCATGCCAGGTGACTCTCCTTACAGGGTGCATTCCTTGCATGTGGAGCTCCCCTACGTGGGGGACACCACTGAGTGGCATGGCACTCCTTGCGCTCATTAGCATTGCACATGGGCAAGCTCATCACATGGGTCAGGAGGCCCTGGGTTTGAATCCTGGACCTCCCATGTGGTAGGCAGATGCTGTATCCATTGAGCCAAATCCACTTCCCCTCAAGTAATTTTCGACTAGGCATTAAGCCCACCAACCTGGACCAGAACAGTTTATTCAACAAATGGTGCAGAACTGGATAGCCATATCCTAAAGAAAGAAGACCATCTCACACCTTATACAAAAATTAATGCAAAAGAGATCAAGGACCTAAATATAAAAATAAAACCATAGAACTCCTAGAAGAAAATATAGGAAAACATCTTCAGGATCTTGTGGTAGGCAGTAGTTTCTTAAACCTTATGCCCAAAGCACAAGCAATGAAAGAAAAATAGATACATGGAACCTCCTCAAAATTTAACACTTCTGTACCTTAAAGGACTTTGTCAAAAGGGTGAAAAGGCAGCTGACTCAATGGGAAAAAGTATTTGGCAATCACATATCTGATAAGGGTTTAATTTTCATGATGTATATATAGATTCATACAACTCAACAATAAAAAGACTAAAGTATCTGATTAAAAAATGGGCAAATCATAGTGAGTTATATCATTGGATAGAGACCCATATAATGAGAGTGAAGGTATACCCACATCCTGGGGAGGGCTGATGTTCTCAAATAGAGGGAGTTGTATCTCTTGAAAGAAATGGTGGCTCCCAGTGCATTAGGGCAGTTGAGCATGTCAAGACCTCAACACTGTTGCAAGTATCTCTGTACATGGCCCTTCAAGCAATGAAGATTGATTGTCACTGTGGACCCTAAGGGGAGGGGATAAGAGGTATTGAATAGATGGAACCAATGTAACTGTTGGCATCACCGCCAGTCTCCACTACTCTCTCCAGCCTCACCTGTGTGGCAGGGGGAAGATGTGGGACGGCGGCCTCGCGAGGTAAGGATGGCAGAGCACAAAACACACAGTAACTGCTCTTCAGACATAGGCTCATGGCACAAGTCCAGTTTATTGAGGAAGTACATCAGCTTATATGGGTTATGGTGGGGGCGGGGAGAGACGTGGCAATTGCAGATAGTCTGGGTTTGGGCAGCATCTTATGAATGGATTGGCGAACAGGACAGCACATTTTAGATTGGCTGGTAGCTTTCTGTTGCTAAGGGAAGAGGCAGTTTTCAGGTTAGCACGTGGGATTGGCTGTTGGCTTTCTGTTGCTGAGGGAAGAGGCAGACTTAAGGTTGGTGTGTGTGGGAATTGGCCACAGAAAAGGAGCTGCTTAGTGCCGCAGGCCATTTTGGCCAACAATTCCTCCGTTTGTGTTTTTTAAGAAGGTTCTATCACCGTGCCTGTCTTAGGTTGTTCTCCTCTGAGAATCTTACCTGTCATTGGCTACCAGTTATATAATTTGCCTTTTTTCGCCCACATAACTGCGCCTATCTTAGGTTGCCTCCCTCTAGAGGTCTTACCCGTCTTTGGCTGCCAGTTAATCTTTCAGGTGGAGGGAATTAATTTGCGGGCACGATATTACTGTAGCTCCATTATTTATCTGTGTGCTACTATAGCTGCATTGTGGCCAATTCCCCAATGGTAGGGTCTTCATTCTGTGCTAGTTGTTGATATTGATGAAATTGAAGTGAATAAACAGTAAAGGTGGAAATACTTTCAATTCTCTTCTGAAGCCACTTTAGGACACAAAGTGTTATGGTAAAAAACACAATAATGAAAACAAGGGGACTGAGAATGGGGGTGAGCCACGTTGCTACTGGAGAGGAAAACCAGCTAAGAAAAGAGTGGGGAGTAAGAGGACTGTTAGACAGCATATCACGCAAATTTTTTAGCTTGATTACATTTTGCTCTATTACTCCAGACTCATTAACATAATAACAACATTCCTCCTGGAGAAAGAGGCAGGTTCCCCCTTTCTCAGCTGTAAGAAGATCCAATGCTCTTCTGTTCTGTAAGGCAACTTGAGCAAGGAAGGAAATTTGTCTCTGTAAGGACTCAAGGGATGCTGTAGTAGAGTCTAAGATTACCTGTAACTCTTTTTGAAATTGTGCTGAGGTGGCAACACTGTGGCCAAGAGCACCTCCTGCAGTAGCAATTGCAGTGACTGATCCTGTGAGGCTAACTCTGGCTAGTATGGGAAGGAAAACAGCTTGCTTCTGAATTGGTGATAATAGTAATTTAACTTCACTTTCACTATAGAGGGTAAGTTGAGGAATAAGGGTTACTAGGACACAGGGTTCAGGGCAAATGCCATTAAGGCAGGTGAATAAGGATTGGTTACACCAGAGGTAAAAGTCGACAGGTATAGAAAAATTCTGAGGAAGTGTTTCATTGATAGCACAAGAAATGGGCTGAGAGGAGTAATGATTTGTGGAGTTTGTAAAGAGGCAAGTTAGATTGTTGGCATTGACATTCCACAAGGGCACAGTAGGTATGGGGTTTCCACAAGTAGACCACTTGTGGTTGGAGAAATTGGTAATGCTGTAAGGTACGGGCATAGCAGCCAGTAAAGGGCAACTAAGTGCTGCACAGAGGAAACAATGGGTGGTGTTAGGGAGAAGAGTGGACTGGTTGAGGAAGTCGAGAGTGGAATCGAGAATTTCAATCCAGGAAGGGAAAGAATATTGAGACTCATGGTTAAGAGTTTTGTGTAAGGATGTTTCAGATTCATGTATTTTTTGTTCAACTCATGTAATATCCCGGGTAGTATTAGAATATTCATAAGTATATTAATAATTTATAAAAAGATTTATAAAAAGATTTATAAAAAGAAAACTACGTGGCCTGCTCTCGGAATTAACGTATAATGCTCCGGAAACTCCAGAAGCCCATTTGGAATCCCAAGGATCTTGTATGTGAAGCATTAGAGACCCACTGGTAACATTAAAGGAGATGAGACAGATTGAGGGTAAAGCCCTATTAGGGGTGGCAGGGGGAATAAAACAGGTGCCATAATCTCCAATTTGACAGGTCCAATATGGGCAGCCACCATAAGACTGAGTATAATTATATTTAATACAATATGCTTCAGTTTGTTGAAAGGGGAAGCACGCGTAGGATTGATTCCAAACAGCGTACCAAGGGGGTGTGGGGTTATCAAGTGTAAAGGACAAAGGGTGGAGGTTAAAGGAAATAGCGTTTGCACACCCCATGGGTGGGCAACGGCCTGATCCAATGTTGCTAGACGTGGTATGACCCTGGCGGGAGAAGGTTTCTCTAACTACAAATTCCCAGGAGTAGACATCTCTTTTACTTTCTCCCCTACTTATAATGGAGGAGGGGAGGAGGGTTGTAAGGAGGATAGAGACTAAGATAAAAGGAAGCATATTACTAGAAGAAGAATACCAATGTAGAGGAGAGTGATAAGGGTGAAGAGACCTTGTTGAACCTTTGTCCAATCCGTGGGAGTGACACCGATTAGGAGGAGGACGATGATGAAAACCACTGCGCCATACAAAAGGACACTATTATTACTGCAGGCTTTCATCAGGGTTGTCTGTTGACACAGCTGCAGGTTTCACGAGACCACTGGGGATCCACAATGGATGCTCTGTATTCTCTGGAAAGGTACAAGCATACCCTAGTCCCTGGGTTAAGAGGGAATGGGGGCCCTTCCACATGTTGGTGAGAGGGTTTTTCCACATGATGAGGGGAGCTGGCATGGGGGCTGATCTTAGACCCCCAGTGACGAATTGCAGGGGTAGTATGGTGATTATCAAAGGTGAGGAAATTGACGGTGACTAAAGCTTTGTTAAGCAGGTCCCGGGGGTATCATGAGGGAACTCTCCCGTTAGTTTTTTGATGGTAGTTTTGAGGAGCGCATTGGATTGCTCAATTAGAACTTGTCCCTGAGGGTTATAAGGTATTCCTGTTTTATGTTGAATGTTCCAATCAAGACAAAATTTTTTTGAAGGTTTTGAACTGAAAACAAGGTCCATTATCCATTTTCATGGTCCATGGAATACTCATTTGATTAAAGGCCTGTAGACAGGCAGTGACAACATTTTCTGCTCTTTCTCCAGTGAGTGCAGTAGCAAAAAGAAACCTGGAGTATGTGTCTATGATGACATGAACAAATTTAAGGCACCCAAACGAAGGCACATGGGTGATATCCATTTGCCAGAGAGTATTTGGGTGAAGGCCTCGGGGATTGACTCCCTGGGGTTGGAGAGGGCCTATGGGAAGTAGGGGGCCACAATGCTTGCAAGTGCAAGTGAGGTGTTTACATTGGGCTTGCGTAAGATCGGGAAAAAGATGATGAAGGGAACTGGCTGACATGTGAAATTTAGAATGTAAGGTTCTCACCTGATCTAATGAGGTTGAGAGAACTGAGATGGTTAAAGAGGAATCCGCAAGAGCATTTCCTTCTGCAAGGGCTCCTGGAAGTCCTGTGTGGGATCGAATGTGTTGGATGAACCAGGGGTGGAACGGTTTTCAAGAAGAGACTGCAGACTCTGGAGACAGTCATCTATCAGAAGACTGGGTTTGGTCTTTAAGATCGCATAAGGCAGTGAGCGAATAGCATTTGCTGCATATGCGCTGTCAGTAAAAATGTTAATGGGGGTGGATTGGAACCATGTGAAGGCTTGAAGGAGAGCGAGTAGCTCTCCCGTTTGCATAGACCCTGAGTGATGGAATACCTGGATAGAAGGAGGCAAAGGTGGCTTTTTGACGATTACAGAAAAATGGGTTTTATTAGCATCACTAAAAACCACAGGGGCATGAGGCAGGGGGGAGCTAGAGGGGAAAGCATGAGAGGAGAGGATGAAAGGGAGGAGGGTCATGGCAGTAATGAGTTTATTTTTTGGGGAAATGGCAGCTAATTTGTCCTGGGAATCCAGCTAGCAAGATTTCCATGTTTAGGTCTGTTTGAGAGAGAGATAGGAGTTGTTCCTGGTTAAGAGGGAGAATTAAAGTGTCAGGCTCAATGCCATATAAGAGGACCGCCGTTTTTCTTAATTTTTGGCCTAGAAGGCAAATGGCATCGAGATGGGAAGTGATTCTTCCTAGTTGACTTATAGCAAGATGCACCCAAAAGAGGGGTGCCTCCTGATATAGGAGGCCTGTGGGTGTCCCAGGGGTATTGAGTACCATGGCGAGGAGCGGTAATGCAGGTTGGAATTGGGCCACGCCGAGCACAAGAAGCCTGCTATTGACGAGATCAAGGGCCTGACGAGCGGGGGCGCTTATAACTCGCCAACTCGAGGGATCAGAATCGCCCTCAAGGAGATTGAATAAAGGTTTAAGTTCGTGTGTGGAAATATTTAGGTGAGGACGCAACCAACTGATATCCCCAGAGTTGTTGCAATTGGTTAAGGGAGCATGTAGGGGGCACCTGCAATTTCGGGATAGAGGGGGTGATTTGGCTTGTAATAGTATACCCAAGGAATGTATAAGGTGGGAGAACTTGGACTTTATCAGGCGCGATGGTAAGGCCTAGCTGTTGGAAGTTGTTTAAAAGAGACTTAAGGCAAGCATTTAAATGCTGGATATCGGGATGTGCAATGAGAACATCATCCATGTAATGAATGACCTGACAATAAGGGAGAAGTGGGATTGTAGCTCGGCTGTCAAACAGTTGACACATGGCCGGGCTATTTTTCATGCCTTGGGGAAGAACTTTCCACTGATAACGCAGTTGAGGGTGGGCATAATTTGTTACAGGCACTGAAAAGGCAAAGAAGGGGTGGTCCTGTTCATGCAAAGGTATAGAAAAGAAACAGTCTTTTATGTCAACCGCTATTATATGGAAGCCCTCCGTGATGGCAGAGGGATGCGGAAGTCCGGGTTGTGGGCAGCCTAGTTTTTCAAGATGGGCATTAATATTTTGGAGATCATGAGGAAGTCTCCAGGTTTGGGCCGTTTTTTTTGCGGATAATGAAAATAGGGGAATTATGGGGACTGTTAGAGGGTTCAATGTGTCCTAAAAGTAACTGCTCTTTAACTAGGCGGAGGAGATGGGGGAGTTTGTCTCGAGGCAAAGGCCACTGGTCCGTCCAGATGGGACTATTCATTGTCCACCTGAGTTTGATTGGGGGGGGGGGGACGATGTAAAACAACAGAGGCAGATCAGTGGCCCTTATGCTTGGGGGGTTGAGTTGAGATGATTGCTCCAATTTGAGGCAGTATATCACGCCCCCAAAGTGTATGAGCTATGTTTCATATCATGAGGGGACGGAAAGTGCCAGATTTACCTTCCAGATCGGTCCAAGTGAGGGGCATGGGTATTTGTTGAGAGGCTTGGAGCTCTGCTACTCCCTGGACTAGGGGGCCTGGATTCATGGGCCAGGAGGGGTCAACATCCACAGAGTGGAGTATGGAGACATCAGCCCCTGTGTCAATTTGTCCTCTGATATGTCTATTTTGGACCTGCAGGGTGAGGAAAGCTTTATGTTGGGTGATGGGAATAGTCCAGAGGACAGAGGAGGTTTTTACAGGCGAAGGCAACTGTTTGAGACGCTTGTCAGTTGGAGTTGCAGGAGAAGAATCTCCTGCCGTTAGAGCTGACAGACACTGCTCCTCAAGAGCTGCGATGAGATTTTCAAGAAATGTAAGATAAGCACTAGGTTCTCTGCAGCACGCATCAGGGCTGGAGGGGATGCCCAGGGGTTTAGCTTTAACGGGGGGAACAGGAGGAGGAGAAACCTGAATGGCTAGTGTAGAGAGATGTCCTTCTAGCGCTGCTATTTGATCCTGCAGGAACTTAAAATTGTTGGAGGTTTTTTGGCAGCACGAGTTTGGCTGCCAGCAGGGATCGGAAGAAGGGAGAGCACGTGCAGAGGGAGGAGTGGGCGGCCCTCTTAGTGATGGGGCTGAGGGTTGCCCCATGGGGTTTAAAGGCGGGAGTGGGTTACCAGCTGCATCAGCTTTAGAATGGCAGTCTTTTTTCCAATGTAAACCCTTGCAGCACCTGGGCACACGGAAGGGGGGAGAGCCGGTGAACCATGGGCGGGGGGTGGTTTTGCGGACACTCTCTAGCCAAGTGTCTCAGTTGGCGGCATTTATAGCAATCTCGTGGGGAGGGCGATTGCAGGTGCTCAGCGATCGCTGTCGCCAGGACAGCTGGCGTAAGAGAGGCTGAAGTGGAGGTTGAAGCCGTAAGGGCGGCAGTAAAACTGCCAGTGTCGCGACAGGCAAGAACCCAGTGGGTGGGAGACGTGTTGCGCATGGGCGTTACAGCCTGTCTGCAAGCGGAGTTGGCGCCCTCCCAGAGGAGGTCTTTGCGTAAAGCGGGGGCGGAGGCTTGGTGGGAAACCTTTCTTTCAACCGGCGCTTGGACGCGACTATAGAAGGAAGAGAAGGATTGTTTGGCTCTGGAGTAGGTTGGAAAGCTGCACGGGTTTGCTTTGGGGTTAATTTTGTTGAAGGCAGCCATTGCGAGGGCGCGGCACTGGTCAAAATAAGGAGCTGGGCAGGTAAGTTGTTGAGCAGTGAGGACAAATTGTCCTTCACCTTTAAGGGCATCAGGCGGGATGGCGGGGAGGTTATTTTGAATATTTTGTGTGCCCTGAGTATTAGCCCCGTCGGTGTAAAGGGCGAGCCAAGTAACAAAGTCACCGGGAGGGAGGACTGCGCGTGACGTTTTTCCAATCAGTGGGTGTATTATGTGCATGCCCCATGTTTTCCAGGAGCATTTGAGCATATGGGCTGTTAAGGCCATCCGCCTGGACTGCTTTCCTTAAATTTTGGATGGTTTTATTGTCCCAGGGGGCCCAAAAGCCTGGGCTGTTATCAGGGGGGTAGTGGACCAGACACAGTGACAGCTGGGGAAGGGGGAAGGGGAAGGGATAAAAAGGAGAAGGGAAGCGCTTGCCGGGGGACGGAGTAGAAGGGAGTACCAGGTGGAGGAGGAGCGAGTTGGGGGGGGGGGGTGGAGAGGATTTGTCTGGATGGCGGGAAGAGAAACAGAAATGGGGGAGGAGGTGGAGGCGGGTAAGGGCAGATCCAGGGGCTGAGATGTAACAGGACCAACCGAGGGACTCAGAGCGGAGGCGAGCAGCTCGCAATCAGGTTTGCCCGAGGCAGGCTCTAATCGTACAGGCGGAGGGCTGGAGAAAGGATTGGTGAAAGGTTTGCTGCACTCCGGGGGGGCAGGATAGAGCGGGGGAGGGAGACTAGGACTGGTGGGGGGGAACGGAGGGGGAGGGTCGGAAGGAGATCATTGCAGGAGAGGGGAAACTTCTCCAGAGGAGGGACTAGTGAGGCAGGCATGGATGGCCTGGAGTGCGGGCACCAGCCCTAGGGGAAGGGCCTGCCTTCACGTTGTTCAGCGGACTGCACCCGGGAGATGAGCTTAGTCCATGTGGCAGGGCCCCACAAAGTGGCAGTGGTTAGCCACGGATTTAAAATGGACAACCAAGTCCCAGTACTGAGAAAGCTCTTTCTCAGTAATTTTAACGCGGCGACTTGCCAGGAGAGCATGTAGTGCACGTGCTTGTGATGCCTTCTCAGAAGAGGAGAGATTCCCCATACTGAGCTTCACTTATTGATGCAGAGAGGATGGATGCAGATCCTGCTGGTGGCTAGCGAGGGGGATCCCTGTTCAGGCGCCAGTTGTCGGGGTCACCCCCAGTCTCCGCTATTCTCTCTAGCCCCACCTGTGCAGTGGGGGGAAGATGCGGGACGTTGGCCTCGCGAAGTAAGGATGGCAGAGCACAAAACACACAGTAACCGCTCTGGAGACATAGGCTCGTGGCGCAAGTCCAGTTTATTGAGGAAGTACATCAGTTTATATGGGTTATGGTGGGGGTGGGGGGGGAGGGGGGAGAGGTGGCAATCGCGGAAAGGCTGGGTTTAACGGGGGGCATCTTATGAATGGATTGGTGAATGGGACAGCACATTTTAGATTGGCTGGTAGCTTTCTGTTGCTAAGGGAAGAGGCATTTTTCGGGTTAGCACCTGCGATTGGCTGTTGGCTTTCTGTTGCTGAGGGAAGAGGCAGACTTCAGGTTGGCATGTGGGAATTGGCCACAGGAAAGGAGCGGCTTAGTGCTGCAGGCCATTTTGGCCAACATGTAACTGTGTGGGCAATAGAAGTGTTCCACAAGATTACATAAGGATGGATATAAGACATGTTAAATTACACCAAAAATATATAGGGGCTGATAGGCTAAAATGTAAGTCATAATGTAAAATATAAGATAACTAAAAATTTAGAAAATTGTAGTCTAAAATATAAACCACAATGTAAACCCAAATGTTACCTTGTTTGAAAGCTATTGTCTCAATATCTGTACATCAGTTTCAATAAATACAGTATGAATACGTAAAAAGATTATTGCTGTGGAAGGGAAAATGGATATATGGGAGTACTGTATACTGTATATATGAATTACTGTGATCTAAAACTTTTGTGAAGAGAAGCTTAATAATTAGGGAAAAAAAGAGGATGTAGACACTGAGGAAAAGACAGAAGTAGTTGCCTTGCCAATTTGCATACAGGACAACACTTATTGCAGTGATGGAAGGCAAAACATCAAAAACAAAGCTTTTGCATTTAAACATTTTTGATAACCCAATTTATTTTTACCTTAATTTTTCTAAATTAGTATGTATTCTATATCTAACCTTTAAACTCATCACTATACTCCATTTTACTATTAATGGAACCTGGAAATATATTTGGCTTTACTTTTGAAGAAGTTTTGGATCACAGAAAGGTTCAACAATGGCAGGGGAGGTATACTGGTGTGGGGTGCTATTGACAGGGGACACATGGTTGGCAGGGAGTTCTATGGGGCATATATCCAGGGTATGTAAAACTGTTTGGATATTTTCATAGTGGTTACAATTAAAAACAACAACTGAGGGAGTGATGAGTTCCTAGCCAGGGGAGCTCTATCACAGTCCCTCAAGGAACAGCAATAATTCCCCAAGTGCAACGGCAAAGACCAAAAAAGAAGGAAGGTCCAACAGTGAGCCCTTGATACTAATGACCATGCTTGTGAGCCTGTGCACCTGAAATAAGAACAAGGCCT